>NC_092858.1:124786368-124790693 GCF_032062135.1 Pyxicephalus adspersus
AGCAGCCATTGAGCAACCAGGGTGCTCACATCAGTGCAGCAGGGCTGGTAATCCAACACCAGTAGCAACTATGACAAAATAGTTTCTTTTTGTTAGAGCTATTAAATAGTTATGCTGTCATCATTTTTTCTCTTTAAGGATGCCAGTGTGTATGGTGAGAGGATGTAACACCTCTTCTAGAAACAAGCCTGATGACATAATGCTACATTCATTTCCGCCTGACAAGGAAAGTGTAAAGCAGTGGTTGATGCAAATGAAACAAACTTTTGATGACCTAGAAGGGTTTGTGGAAAAAATTGTCAGCAGTACAAGAGGAGCCTATAGAATCTGCTTTTTACACTTCACTCCCGATATGTACGAGCTTAGAGGATTCCTGCCGTTTTTGAAAAAAAAAGGTGCTATTCCAACTATATTTCCAGAATGTCCACCAGCACAAATTTCAACAAAAAATAGGAAGCATGGTACTACTCGAATGTTACAGCCTGAAAATGAAAAGTCGTATCCATTGCAAGATTTCCAGGAGCTACCTTTGCAAAGCCATAGCATACAGACATCAATGCCGTCCTCTGAAACAATCTCAGAACTACAAAAATCAGAATCGACCTTTCTTCGTAAAAGAAAATACAGTCCACGAGCTATTAGAACTATAGGAACTATGATTGGGTTCTTTCCTGGACAAGTACATAAATCTATTCAGTGTGACATACCTGTGCGAACTAAGGATAAGAGTTTTCAGATACAAATAAAACCAACTCACAGATCAGTTGGAATACAGTGTGATATTAGTAACTCAACCTGGCTTACAATAAAAAAATAAAAGCAATAGTCGTTCCTGAAACACTGGGTGAAGTTAGTTTGTGCTCTGTACCAGTGTATTTATTTTCAGAAACTTTTGGACACCTATTCCTGATATCATTATTTTTAAGCACCAGCTTTCAGTATTGATTTTATATGATTACCAATAAACATTGTCCGTTTATTTTTTTATGGGAATTTAAGTGACTTTTCAGAAGCCACTGTGCTTCCGAAGAATCTGTTTCATTTATATTTATATTGGAATGTTAATGAATCTCCAGCTCCAGATTTTTTTGGCTTTTAATCCCAGTGGTCCTCAATGTCCAAAAACCACATCTCTAATAGTTTGTTGATTGTGAGTTTCTAGATTTCATTATTAACCTTCTTTTGCTCAAACAGCCACTAGTCTTTTTAATGAGGGTTTATGTGGATTAAAATGTCTTCAGGATGTAGCAGTAGGTGTCCTAAACCATAAAAGATTTGACCATAGATAAAAAGGGCCATAATCTGACACAATAACACATAAGCATGGGGCAGTTATATAAAGATACAAATGAAAAAATACACAAAATATATATCAATAAGAGAATCATGTCTTTTTTCAATTAAATTTAGAACAGTAACTCAACACCTAAAAATAAATGATCCCTAACAAGAATAAACATGTCCAAAGCATCTACATATATTCTATGAATATAGCAAGATTTAGATCTGTATTTATTCCAATAAGATATCATTGAAACCCCTAAAGTGTATTACTTTGTTAGGTCAACGCAGAATAGGTGCTTTCATAGCAATATCAAAGACAGCACCCCAGTTGATAGGGAACTGAAACTTAAATAGGGTCGCTTTTTAAATAAATATTACTCATACCTAACTCTCCCCCATACGACTTAGGTCTTCACTCTTTTAAAAGCATTAAACACTTGAAACTTGCACTTTTTGTGTTCTGGGTCCCAGAAGTGTAGCTGTTCATGACAGCGATGGTTAGAGAGTCACTGCTAAGAGGGAACTTATTGACTTATTTGTCATTTTCTTTTGCATGACATTCAATTCTCTTCTGACTTAGTTCTAATAACAGAATCTATTTAAATAAACAGTACTTAAAAGTGTTTACAAGATTATCCCCCTTACTATTGTATGCTGCTTCCCTACCTTTTAGATTGTAAACTCTTCTCCTCCTATGTCACGGTTTGTAGGGTCTATGTTTGTAGGGTCTGTTGCCCTACTTAATATGTTGTCTCTATTTAAATTCTGTTTTTTATTATTTTTAACAATAATAATAATTATTATTTTACTTGTTCATGAATGTTGAGTTTACATATAGTGTACCCGAAGTATCATATATTGGCTAACGCCAGATGATTGTCACACAAGACGAATGATAGTGCTTCTCTAGCCTGTGTATAGTAGTCACCCAATGTCAGGGCAGAATAATAAATGACCGATCAGGAACAACTTATGGTCACTGCTATGGAGCAGAGCACTGCAGGCTGCTGTTTGCTCATCTTCCACCCTCCCCTCACCATTGAACAGGATGGTGCTGTGTGTACAGCTCTCATTTGTTCATCTGTAACTAAAAACAGGTTCATTTTCAGCTACAATCTTTTTAACATTCATTAGACTATTGTATGAGAATGTTTATTTGAGCAGAGAGAGGAGATGATGCTCTAATTGCTCAGTAAACAATCCTGGAACACTGCAGTGACAACTAAAATGACCAAGTAACAAACTGTTTCTTTTCTGACGTGCAGTTGTCTTTTTGAACATGATATGACCTAACCAGGCAATATTGCACCTTGTAACACATATATACTGTAATGTAGGTGGGAAATGGATGTCTGCCTTCATTGTGATGGCTTTCTTGTATTATGACAAATAATGCAAGCTAAGAATGCAGACAATAGGTTATCTTGTGATTTAATATCATTTTGTTGGTTCACTTTGAAAGCACTTTCCATTGTGTGTCTGTAGGTTTGCAATCTGTTTTTAGGTCCAAGGCTCTCAGCTCTGTTGTCCAGCTTTACTCGGGTGCAGGTCAAAGGTACAGTTGGTTCAAATATTTGCTATGTTTCTTTTTGGAAATCCATATAATATGCAGCGTACTTTCGCGCTTCCAGCGAGCGCGGATTTTATTGATGAATCAGGGGCAATAGATACAAAGAAAACACTAAGCATGCTTATGTAGTTCGTAAACTGAATTCAGTATTCATATATTGAAATAAATTATTTATTGCAAATAAAGATTCATTGCATGATATTTTATAAACCTTGCTTTTGTGTGTAATATGCAATACTATTTATATGGCAGTGGCTAGATTTAAATTTTGTAGAAAATGTGCAGGTTTTACATTCTTGTGCTGCGCTTACACATTTATTACTGTACAAATAACTCCTGTCTAATTTAAAATCATAGAAGTCTCTAATGGCATTAACCATCCACTATACTTCTGTGCCCATGTGATCTTGGGTATTCAAGAATAGTATTTTTTGAATAAAATACATTTTTTGACATATTATAATTTGACAGTTATGACATGTGCTATATGTGAAGCATTAATTTTTAAAAGCAATCTGCCAGCTGCAAGGCATAGACCTTAGGGTTGTCATCCTTATTATTCCTTAAAGTGACATCTTGATTGTAATTGAACTTGGCTGTCCCTTTCCACCTAATGTTGACCAGTGATAGTCTGATAGAACTGTGTAGGGTGAAAAGGAGGGGGCCATGCTCCAAGATTACCTGTAAGTAGTTAGTGAAAACTGTTTGCTTGCACCTCTAGCTTAGATCTCCCTATGTTGGTCATACACTATAAAATGTAATTTGTAAAGTCCCATTTAGGTCAACTATTTAGTGCAAGGGCCTGCCTAGTTTAACAAAAATGTATTTGTTTATGGGCAGCACGATGGCTCAGTGGTTAGCACTCTGGCCTTTGCAGCACTAGGTCCCAGGTTTGAATCTCGACAAGTCACTATCTGCATGGAGTTTGCAGGTTCTCCCCATCTTTGTGTGCGTTTCCTCTCACATTTCAAAAATATGCAGTTAGGTTAACTAGCTTCCCCCTAAAATTGACCTGTAATAATGACATGACTATATTAGGGACATTTTAGGGACAGCTAGTGCCGTGACTATAGACTTTGTAAACCGCTGCGTAATATGTCGAATCTGCATAATATGTTGTATATAATTGGTTTGTCCTCTTACTACAACATTTTGCTAACTTTTAAAGAGATTGTACAATAAGATTATATATAAGGTTCTACAATCTGCCCTGCCTTGCATCTCCTTGCAAAACCAATACAATAAAAAAAAATTAAATATACCAAGAGATGTAACTATGGCAAGGAATGTATAGCTTCTAGACACAGAGGTACCATAATATGAGTATAAGGTGGGCTAGATCTTAAAAATAAACAATAAATATATGGAAAACTTGCCTTGGTTCATGGTGGAAAAATATATAACAATATAAAATTACAGACTGACTAACCCAAAAAGTAAAATAAGTTCCCAGGGCTGAAAATGGAAGTTG
>NC_092858.1:124793854-124800234 GCF_032062135.1 Pyxicephalus adspersus
AACAAACTTTTAACCTGTAAAAAGAGAAGGTGAACCAATATAACCAACTCAAAAGTACAAAATATCCTAACCTGTTAAAAGTTAACAAAAAAGTCAATCTGATTTAAATGTTTTTTGAACTTTTGAATAAATGTTAAAAGTAACAAACCATGGATGTATTTATTCCCATTAATTTTATTGCTATTTCTATTGATTACTGATTTGAATGGCATTTTGTGCCCTAGGTTTATAATAGAGTCAATGGGCCTGATTTATTAAAGTTCTTCAAGCTTGGTGATCCAGCAAACCTGGAATAGGTTTCTTCAAAGGTATTTGCTAGCAAATGTTTTGAATCCTGGACCAGATCCATAATAGATTTGCTGGATCACCCAGCTTCACTGATGAAAGTGTATCCTTTTAAAGATAAAAGCAGGCACCAAATCAGTTTTGGATTATAACATCAATTATACCTAAATGGGGAAAAACATTATGTTAACAGGAAGTTAAATATTGTGCATGTTTATAAAGACTTCCTGTAAGTTGCTATATATAGGTGATATTCTTATATCCACAGAGAAAACTATGGTGCACAATAGGGCAGGAGAACAAACTTTTAACCTGTAAAAAGAGAAGGTGAACCAATATAACCAACTCAAAAGTACAAAATATCCTAACCTGTTAAAAGTTAACAAAAAAGTCCATCTGATTTAAATGTTTTTAACTTTTGAATAAATGTTAAAAGTAACAAACCATGGATGTATTTATTCACATTAATTTTATTGCTATTTCTATTGATTACTGATTTGAATGGCATTTTGTGCCCTAGGTTTATACTAGAGTCAATGGGCCTGATTTATTAAAGTTCTTCAAGCTTGGTGATCCAGCAAACCTGGAATAGGTTTCTTCAAAGGTATTTGCTAGCATTATGATCCATAATAGGTTTGCTGGATCACCCAGCTTCACTGATGAAAGTGTATCCTTTTAAAGATAAAAGCAGGCACCAAATCAGTTTTGGAATATAACATCAATTATACCTAAATGGGGAAAAACAATATGTTAACAGGAAATTAAACATTGTGCATGTTTATAAAGACTTCCTGTAAGTTGCTATATATAGGTGATATTCTTATATCCACAGAGAAAACTATGGTGCACAATAGGGCAGGAGGCCGCAAAACAAACCCAATCATCACCCCTCCACCACCATGCTTGACAGTTGGTAAGAGGTGTTTGGGCTGCAATTCTGTGCTTGATTTTTGCCAATCATATTGTAGTGTTGTGCATTATGGCCAAACATCTGCATTTTGCTTTTGTCTGTCCAAAGGACATTGTTTTAAAATTCTTGTGTTTTTTTCTGATGCAACTTTACAAACCTATGTCATTCTGCCATGTTATTTTTTTTAGAGAATTTGCTTTCTCCTGGTAATCTTTGCAAATAAGCCATACTTGTTTAATGCTTTTCTATTTGCACTGTCATTAAATTTTTCATGCTGACCAAGACCAGTACAGTATGACAGTATGCTACAGTATGTAGCTCTGAGTAAAAGCAGTTTCCCTGAGCATTGCACAATCTGAACTTGGGGGGAGTTTGCTGGGATTTCCACTCCTGGAAAGATTTGATTTCATTTAAACAGTTACCCAAAATATACTCCACTCTTATTATGTCTTCATGTTTTTGTCGAACACACCTGTTGTATGGATAGTAGGCAGTTTTCACAGAAGTTGTGGTGATAGGGGTACAAGGTGGTACTCTCTTGTCTAAGGTAGTAAAAAGTGTAAACAGATTGCTACCTCTCTGTTTAAAGAGATTTGCTACTGCCATACCATCACCACATACTGCCAAGTGGAAATACTGTATCTGTAAATCTAGGTTGTACTGCAATAAACATATCTTCATACTTTTAGTTTTATTTTATTTAGGAGCAGGTGAACATTGTCCTACCTAGACGTAAAAAAAAAACCTTTTGATCTTCAGATAAGAAAATATAAAGTTTACAGATTTTTTACAAGAAGACTTTTTGTACAGGAAGGTCAGTGCAAGGTTATGCTACAAATTACTCTTTTTTAGCTTTTTAAAAGCTAAGAAAGTAAAAAAGCTTTTATGTAGAGAACCAAAGATTCTAACATATGAGCATGGTTTTGAGGCAGTAAGCATTATCTATAGCCCAAAATAACTTTGTAAATTGTAGAAACCGCTTCTCCTCTATGAGCTTTTGGTCAAGTGGAAGAATAAGCTATAACCTTAGGGCTTCCTCTTTCTAAAATCAATTTTCTTAGAGATTCAACGATGTCAAAGCTATTAAATAACAAAAAAAGAACTTTTCAACAAAATACATGAGGACAATTTGTTAAAGGCTGAGATTCCCTCGTGATGTAAGATAAAAATAGATACAGGTTTTGTGCTAGTAGAGATGACCTTTTACCCTGCATGCTTTAGCTTTAACATAGAAGGCTGGAAATATAAAAAGCTTTATTCTAACAGGTTTAGACTTGATAACATAGTTTAAAAATGGAGTCTCAATTGCAAAGATTTGCCTTCCTTTTTATATAGTGTTGTTTTCCTAGTTTTGTTCTCTCAGAATCTAGTATGTATATAATCGTTCATCTATCACCAGTTAAGGAAGGTGATAGAAGAACGAATGAGCTCTGTACACACATTGCCTATTCTGTGCTATGGGGAAGGAGGGGGGAAGGACAAGTGAGTGGCACCCCGCTTTGCTCCTCTCAATTGATGTTCCCGTTCGTCACTGATCTGCCGTCGTGGATTGATGAACAACATTTAGTGACCACTGTACACTTGTCAGATTCTTGTCTGAGATGAGCGCAACCATTTATCTCAGGTGATGATTATCTGACATGCTTAGGAGGGGGGAAGGACAAGTGAGTGGCACCCCGCTTTGCTCCTCTCAATTGATGTTCCCGTTCGTCACTGATCTGCCGTCGTGGATTGATGAACAACATTTAGTGACCACTGTACACTTGTCAGATTCTTGTCTGAGATGAGCGCAACCATTTATCTCAGGTGATGATTATCTGACATGCTTCTGCTGTCTTATTGGGTCATCCCCTTACCAGCATCCTTTGTTTTAAAAGTTGATCTTGGATCGTGTCTGAAAAAAAGATGACGCTATTCCTATGGGAAAAAAAACAGATGAGGACAATGGGCCTGTTTTAATAAAGCTCTCCAATTCTAGAGAAGATAGACTATTGTGGGTAAACCTAGATGATCCATAAAACCTGGAATGTATCTGCCCCAGTTTTGAAAACATTTGCCAACTAATAGCTTTAATAAATCAGTCCCATTTTCTAGGGAGATAGTGTTAGAAGTACCTGTACATAACACTTAGCATGCATGCACTTGTAAAATGTATCTGATGCTCAAATTACTTTAGGTTGTTAATTTTCAAAGCATGTAAAAGGCAATTTGGCCTATGGGCAGCTCTATTACAAAATAATGTTATTTATAATTATATGTCCATCTATCGTACACTTATTATTTGCCAGCATATAGCCGGTGAACCTGTTATGGTTGCTAGGTAACAAACCCATCAATGACGGTAAGACTGGTAAAGTCCTTCATAGAATGGTAATGAGACTCCTCTTCAGACGGTGAAGGCACGTTTTCTGTCAATGCACACATCACATAGAGATTCTGTCAAGTTTATGTTGCTCAATGTTGTTATGTGATACAAATCACATCAAAAGGCATCACGTTTGGATGAGCTGTTCTATTGAAACATCAATCAGGATACTCTAACCAGGATGATGATTTTGGCTTTAGGTTATTTGCCAGTATGGAATACTAGGAAAATGCTTTAATGGGAATGTCATTAATGAGTGTTATATTACCTTATTTATATCTACTATGCTCTTAGGTGTTCCCATTCATCCTAATGGAAGTGGTCGGGAACCATTTTCTGTGCATTTTTGCATGCAGCTATGGTAGCATTTGCGGTGGATTGCGATATGGTTCCAGGAAGTGACATATCACTTCTGGCCTTGTAGTTGCTTTTCCTCCCATGGAGAAGGAACTACACTGCAAAAGCACTCAACCTAACTCAATAGCATGACAAAGCAGTTGTGAAATGCCATGATTGACATTAAAAACTGTGTTAGTGACTGTGTATGTTAGTTTAATAGGGGTGTCTGAAAGTGGCTAAACCAATTTTTTTGACAGAAAAACTGAAAGTAGCATTACTTTACTCTGAATTACCTGATTCTCATATGTGTTTAGGGTTACAGATTGAGATAGTATTGAACAGTTAGCTACCATTTTTAAACAAATCAACAATGGTAATGTATTGCAGCTTCTGGGTCCATGGATATAGTTGCTGCATTGTGTTTTTTAAGCTTATTTTCTTTATTTTAATTGATAATCCAGTAAATAAGACTTCCTGTGCTATGGTAGCTACACTCAGTCCTCCATTGTATCTATACTAGAATACCTTTAAGTCTACCTTTGTTAATATCCAACACATTATGTGTAGTAGTCAGAGGTATGTCCTAGACAAGGCTTTCTCAAACAGTCCAACAAAAAAATCTGGAATAAAGGTTTTTGCAATAGAAGAGAGGGTCTCTCTGAGAGCCAATCATTTGCTCCCAGGATGCAAAGCAAGGCCCAGCAACCAATCAGGAAAGATCAGAGCACAGGCATATATATATACAGGGAAGGAGGGAGGGGTTAGTCACTCCATCTTTTTTTCTGTGTATTGGATAGATACAAGGAGAAATGTGTATTGTGACAAGGACAGTGTGGGATCCTCTTACTTCATTGTTAGCTGCATAGTTCAGTGTTTTATAGGGCATTTTCTTTTACATGAGCTACCAGCTAGTCAGTTTTGTAAAATTGCCAGCAGTCAGCACATTTAGTGTTCACTGACTGCACATGCACTGAAGGTACAATTGTGGTTGCTGCTACTTGTAGTGCCACACATAGCTAGTCAAATTTGTTAAATTGTCAGCAGTCAGCACATTTAGTGTAATCTATATTGTGTATTAGTGAAGTCACTGTTAGTCATCTTTATTTAACACTGTACATTCACTAAAGCTTAATAAAATCAATTGCAGTTCCTATTTACCAATGAAGACCGTTTAGTACAGTTAAATTTCTGGCCTACTGTAAAATAAATACAGATATTTCAGTGTTCGATACCTGTTCCTATTTACTAAAGAAGACTGTTTGCTACAGTGAAATTTCTGTGCTACTTTAAAATAAATACAGATATTTTATTGTTTGATACCTGTTCCTATTTATCAAAGAAGACCGTTTGGTACAGTGAAGTTTCTGTGCTACTTTAAAATAAATACAGATTTTTTTTAACTACATACGCAATTTATTTGGAAATGGACAAATGTACAGTATTGTACAAAATACCCAATATTTTAAACAGTTGTATTAATCAAAACAAAGTAGCTATAATTTTTACAATGATACATTTTAACAGACTATGCTCAAACCCAAAAATAGAGTGGAGGCACATTGAGTTGTTCTGTGCTTAATTTTCCCCACATATAAATGTACTAATAAAAAAAAAACAACAAAAAAACTCTAGCCAAGACTTTCTGAAGTATTTAAGCAGACATACAACTGTATCTTTATTAGAGTAATTCTCTTCCATTCAAATTAATTATACTGTTCAAGTTAAATTTCTGTTATGAATCCTACCAGTAAGCTGATACATGAGAGAACCAAATATTATATTTTTCTGTGATTCTCAAAACAAAGAGGACAAAGTGTGAATGTGCTAAGGCATCTCCTAGCACCAATCTTATTTAAAGAATGACCCATTTAGAGATCATGGCTTTGTTTTCTCTTATCTCACAAGGAATCCATGGATGGTAACATCATATTCTTTTAAAGCCTTTTCTTTTTTCTTTTGCTGTAGGACACAAAACTGCTGAAGTTCTTAGGGAAGCTCAGAGCATAAGTTTTCAGTCACAGCTAAAGCATCTGCTTTTGTTAGGCGAGGAGCATTAAGATAGCTGTCAACTAACAATGTAAAGTCAGCGAGCATGCCATCCAACATAGCGTGACCCAAATCTACAAGGTGAGATTCTTCCATAGCCAACACTTTCAGCAAAGTAGCAGACAATGGGCGGTCAGAACCCATACTAAGATTTAGCTCCATCAGTGTTTGTTTGATATTCAAGAAATGTACTTGTGCAGACAGCATATTTAGATACCGAGTCAAACATTCCTTCACAGTAGATGTTCGATGAGGAAGAAAACCACCAGTCCTCATGGAAAACAAGTACACATCACCCAACTGTGTATCCAAAACATTAATCAAAAACACACCATATCGGTGGGACAAAATATCTCCTAGCCAACAACAGTCATGGGTGACCTTTAGGATGCCTTTGTCTTCAAGCACCACTTGGAGACCATTTTTAAAGACCCC
>NC_092858.1:124800868-124835873 GCF_032062135.1 Pyxicephalus adspersus
TTACACACTTCTGGGTGGCATTGACGATGCACTACACCCAGCTCTCCATGACACCTACCAATGCGGTCTCCCTGGTCATAGCTGACTAGAGGCCACACACTGCTACTGCTCTTGCTGACCCATGTCTGGTCCTCCATCCTTTTGCCAAATTACACCGCTCTACTTCTCCACAACTTTATGGGTGGCATTCCTAACACATGTCATCCAGGCTGTGATGCCAGCTAGCAATGCGGTCTCCTGCTGTTTTGACTGTAGAGACTGCTGCTATTGGGTTAAGTTCACCCTTTCTCAATGTCCTAATATTTATGCTGCCTTCTGTACGCTGTCCATCACGCAAAAATCCAATTTGCCTGTTGTCACTTTACCTGCCCATTTCTGGAATTTTTGTATTTTTCCCTTGTTGCCACTGTTCTCCAACATATACCTAGCAAATTTGGTGGTTCTAACATGTAAAGGGGCTTGGCTATTATTGTTTAAAGTCGGCCCAATAACTTTAATGTTATTTGCGAAATCGGTTCGCCGAAATTTCGCTGACCCATCAGAAGTTCGAGGAAATTTTCGGGAGACTGTCAAAGGCCTTTTCATTCATCCCTAATTATTATGCAGTTTTGAAATTTCATGGTTAGTTTAAATATGGATCTTTCGAACTTCACAACAAGGCTTATGAAAGAGTCCTCTTTGAAAATGTAAAATTCCACTTCTTGCCTTTTAAGCAATGTTCTAGACTTAGTTTATATAATATTAATTTAATCTTCTTTTACTGGCATGTTAAGCCTTTAAGTATAAAAGGAAATTCAGCAGGTATTTTTATCTTTTATTATTCAAAGGATAGTGATTAACACTCTGGTTTATACATTTGTGATAAATGGGAACAGAACTCTAAAGAAGTCTCTTGCTGTAATAGGAATTAACAAATAGAATTGACCATATTTGTAAGTGGCCACACTGCATATTCAATTTCATGGTGGCCATGTGTGCTATTTTTGATAAGAGGCTAATGCACATGTTGATCAGTGCGTTTGAAAAACAACAAAACACTGATTTCCACTGTTTCTTTTTGATATGGCCCCTATCAAAGTGACAATCAAAATATCCATAGGTGGTCATCAAGTTGCTACAAAACATGGTAAATAATTTATTTTATATTACTGCTAATAATATAATAATATACTTCATAACATCCTATATAAGTATTTACAATAATAAAAAAAATATGACTGGAAATCTGATAATGTGCTCTGGTCTGGAAAAGATGCAGTAAATGTTTTTTTTAACTAATTTTTGTAGGCTATGCAATGTGTGCCCTAGTTCAGTGTTTTTCAACCGCTGTTCCGCGGCACACTAGTGTGCCTTGAGAGATCTTCATGTTTTTGCAGAAGTATGGGGAGACTATATTAGTATCCACGAAACCCAGGCCAGGAAGTTCCTGCCAGAGTATCTAGAAGTCGATGCATATCACCCTTGAAGCTGCATGTACAAAAAAAAAACCCTTTCACAGTATATTTTTGTTACAAGCTTATCAAAGCACTGTCCAGTTTCCCTGTGCCTTTTTTTGCAATAATTTGCCTATTAGCTTTGAAAATAATCAGAATTTAGTGACAAGATTGGCAACCATAGACTTTAGGGTTTAGTGGCTAAGTTCCAAATGTTCCTTTGGAACATTTTTTTTTTTAAATTTAGGATACAATGAACTTCCTGTGAATAAAGGCAGATGCACCCATCCCTTCTTTAGATGTTACGTTTTACTGGATAAAGCCATATGTATGTCAGTGGACTATCACCATACTATGCCACTACATGCATCATCAGATGTGAGAGTCTTCTCACATCAGATGCAAAGTTCAACTGAACCCTGTTGAAGCAACCCAACTGGAAGCATGACCACGGTGGGATTATCATTTTTAAAAGGTTTTCATGATCACAAAAACCTGATAATTTTGAGACATTGACCTTAATTTACTAAAGTGTTTTTCATTTTATATTCAAGCACGTGGACGGGCGCATAGAAAAAAAAAAACAGGATTTTTGTTTTGATGCATTAGTTGAAGTTAGCAAAGCTTATTCATCTTATTCACCTGGAAAGATAGCCTTGAATTTCCTCATGCTTACTGTTAGTTATAAATATGAAATATTCACAAGCAAATTATGGAATATTTACCTGACCAAATTATGCACTACTCCTAGTGTAAGGCACTTACCTGTCCAGTGAGCCCGCGGCATCCTTAGGAACCATAGCTGGCAGGGGAGACCCCGCTGCAGCAGGCAGCGTGGCCGAGGCTGCTGCCCTGCTTGCAGCATGTCTCTCCTCTGCATTTGTACAGTCCTGTAAATCAACCTATAACTTGATTCATCTAAGTTGTCCCTTTAAAATCTGCTCAAGGTTGTACTGGTAAGCAAAGCTACTTTGTTGGACCAGTTCTATTCCTGATAACTTTCACTTTAACTTTAAAAGTTCCAAAAATGTTAAATGAGTTTGCTCTTTCAAAAGTTGCTTTGCGCATTAGCAAGACATACCTCCTGAGACCCAATCTGTATGGATGGTATGGCAACGTGCTGACTCAACAGGATTGGCAAACAGTGTGAACTCATTGAAGACCGCAAGTTAAATAATTGTTTATTCCAGAATTTGAAATACATAGGATGTTGTCTTGTTTATTTATGATCCTATTTTTGTATATTTCTAATATCAATCTCTAGGGTTTATGTTTTGTTTTCTTATAGTCATTCCTGTGTCTCTGTAGCATCTTTTGTCACAGCAACATCTGAAGAACAATTTAATGAGGCGGCCCCTGGCCTTGTTGGTTCACAGACATTTCTGTTTGTGCATCCAATGACCTTTAAGAATTATTCTATCAAAACAGAGTTTAACACATCAAGTTCTGGAGATAATGTTTATTCAGAGACTGAATACAGTAAAGATGGAGATAAATAATGTTTCTTTAGTATTTTCCTGAAGTCTTTGCAGTAAAATTGATTTAAAGAGGAACTATACTCAAAAATAAAAAATAAAAAAAGCACACCTTAAATCCCGCAGGGCAGTCCGATCACTCCGGGGGTGTCTGGCATTGGGTCCCGCATCGTCTTGGCATCCGTCCCAGGGCCAGCTCTGCCATCTTCGTCTTTTAATCTGGGTTCTTTATCCTAAGTCACCGGACCCAGGCATGAGATCAGGTGATGTAGGATGAAAGAAAAATCTGCCGATCTCACTGCGCATGTGTGAGATTGTGTATTCCCTATGGACAATTTGGGGGATCATATTTTAAAACCATTTAAATGGTATTTTTATGGCTTGACATTATTGAAATCTATTTTGACATAGTCACATCTTTTACATTTTACAAAACAATTGTGAATTTTATTTGTGTTTGTATAAACCTCAAATAAATGAAGTGTTTTTTTTTTTACTGAAAATATTTGTTTGATAAGCAATTGTGCAAATATTGTGCGACAAAAGTTTGCAAGTATTTTTTTTTTTTTCCACAGGGTCTGTTATTGCACTTATAGGGCTCTATTTATAAATGTCTTCACCCAAGATTCGCCCAACCTTTTCCAGAAATTTATGAATTTTACACATTGAAATCAATTAAAAAAAGTGTGAATCAGTTTTAGGCTGGGTCTATATGGACTTCCCCAGCATTTACCTAAGATTTTTAAAAGCCCATGTTTGAAATTGGGGTGTTTTAAACCTTGCCTTTAAACTGCTGGAAAATGTCTATGTCGCATTTTGCCATGTTTTTACCATGATTCTGTTTTCAAGCTTTTATAAACGTGGGAAAACATGGTAAAACCTCCCCATTGAAATCAATTGACCCGTTTACCTTTGCATACCCACGTTAACCCCGCACTTTAATTTTTTAAATGTTGAAAAGAGCGTTATCTATAACAGCGATCTCCAACCTTTCAGACCTCACGGACCACTAAATTCATCATTTTAAATCCCATGGACCAATAATATGATTTTTTTAAAAAGATAAATACATTTGTAAAATAATGATCTTCCTAATGGTGCCTGACAAGGACTGTGCAGGCTCTGATTCATTCATCAGCTCATAGTTAAGTGAAGTATTATTATTGTTACTATCCCATATCTTTCCCTATTATCAACTCACCTTCTAGGTCAGTATTTCTCAAACAAGACTACAGTCCTTCATTAAAAGCACTTTTTTTTCTTTTTAGAAAAACATAAATATTTGAAATAAGCAATCAATCATGTGATTGATTGATTAATCAATAAATTCAATGAACAATGAAATGATAGGCTAATGATCACAATATGTCTTTCATGGCATGCAATGTTTTTTTCAAGGCTCTCTTCTGCATTTCTCCCTTCCTACCCCCATACAGCTGAATTCAGATACTTCTATTCATCCAGGTCCAGCCTGTTACTGGGCAGAATATTATCTGTGAACCAACAGTGAAAGGTTCCAGAATAGACAATATGTACACTACACATGAAGGTGCATTCATTTATTTAATGACCGATTTATTTTTTTAATTGGTAGTTCAGCTTCCCAATTTATAGAAAGCAAATTATAACTTAATAATTGCTCTTGAGAGAACTCAGAGAGGTTTTTTTTTCTTCCAGTTTTCACAGGTTCGGAATTGTGCTAACCTCCTACTGTAGAATCATATGCAGTGAAATGATTACTTGGTATTCAGCGGTGTCACCATGTGAAATTCGCTTTATGTGTTTCCTCCTCCTTTGTCATTCTAATTGCTACTTTATAGGATCTCTATAGGATCACTAATCTCTATTTCTTTCTTGCTTTGTTTGTTCTTGGATACATATTACAATATGCAGACTTTCCAGCCTCCTGAGTCTAGTTAATCTCAGCTGCCATATCTCTAATCTTCATTATAAGGTAAACAAGCACTGCCCTATTTTCTTGATCTGTGGAGGAAAGTACAGAATTTGTGCATTACTTAGCCTGTATTACAGCACATGCATACTTAAAGTATATAAAACGCATAATTAGAAAAACATATTAAGTGAGATGGAAAGCCCTGTCATTTAAGGTCTTTTCACACAACACATTGTGATAAAGCACATTAACATGCAATGCAGTAAGTCAGCCCTGGCAATGTGCAGCAACAGACCAAAAAAACATTTTTTTCTGACGCAGTGCACAACACAGTGTTATGGTTCGCTGCATCTCATGTTCATCCAAGAAGCATTACTTTAGCGTGTTGGGTGCCATTCCAAATGAGTTGCTGTGCAATGTGCTAAGGCATTTAACATAACAGTGCAAAGCTTACTGCAATTTGTAATCTGTCATATCATAATATTGTCACAACGGTTGACACGTGGATGTTTTTGCAGCCCTGCTATAGATAAAGAATAAAGACAAGCTGCTACGTTACTGCTCTCTAAGTCATCTGAAAATGGTATCTACATATTTCTGTGCCTGCAGAATAGTAAATATTTGAGATAGGTTTGCCATCTGCCATTGTCAAGGACACAGTGGGGCCCTAGGCAAATATGTTGGGGCCCAAACGTACTGTATTCCATCACCCTCTACATTCTGTCAATCAGGACCCTGGCCTATTGTCCAGTTTGCCCTACTGTAAAACCATCACTGGCTATTATAACATTTGTTAAGAAACAGCTCATGATAAGAAAACATACAAATACAGTGGTACCTTGGTATAAATCCTTAATCCATTCCAGATCCTTGGACTACCAAAAAGGACTTATACCAAACAAATTTTTCCCATAAGAAATAAAAGGAAAATGATTAATTAGTTTCCATGAAAAACAAAATCCTATTGTTATTGGCATATTATACATTAATGGGGCTGTATAAAATAATTTAAACACTGCTTAATACTAAAGTACATAAATACAAAAGCAATTAGATGAAATAACTGAAAATTTACCCTCACTTTACCTTGCTGAGAAGAGTCGAGTGCCTACTAGGATGGTGCTGAGAAGGAGGAGATGTTCTGTAATTCACAGAGAGTTATTGGTAGCAACTGGCGTACTGACGCTCGTGGCAGTCGTGGCTTTGTCTCGAGAGAGGTAAATAAGTGTAGCTTGCGGTGTTATGACTCATTTTGACCCATACAAGTTCTAGCACAGGTTGTATACCAAGCAAAGTTGTATACCAAGCAAAATTTAACATGTCCAAACAGGACTTATACCAAGTTGGACCTATTCCAAAGCAGACTTCTACCAGGGTACCACTGTACATTTTATTTGAAGAACAATATCCAGAGTTCATGTAAACTAGGAAACCTGTGCAGGAAAGACAAGTATACATTTGGTGTTCGTTAGGCATAGCTTGTGGCTTCTTTTTCTTGCTAAAGCCAACAGTGTTTTCTTCTACTTGTGGGTTTGTGCATCATAAGCAGTGCAGCGTACTGGGAATGCAATAGTTAGATTGTCCTACCCTAACTATGGCTATTTCTATTGGCTCTACTGGTGCTTACCATATAGGATCCTGTTTTTGTCCTGTTCTCCATCAAAAATCAGTATCCCAGTGTCCCTATTGTGCTGGCCATACACATTTTATTTGCAATCAGATTGTCCTGTTCACTATTTTTTAAAAGGTACGACAATCTGATAGGTATGGCATTTATTAGATTAAACTGTTGATTTGTCCTACCAGGTAGGACATCTTGAGAAATAGGTCAGAACACTGATTTCTCCCCTGGAAAGTATCCAGAGCTGCTTGGCTTACATTTTTTATTTAGCAGTCACAGACCAATGACCATGATTATTTTTTCTCGTTTAAAGACATGCTAAGCTGTAGTTTAAACCTAAAAAAGTTATGTACCTAAAATTACTTTAAATTACATATATATATATATTAAAAAAACAAAAAAAATCCCTTAAAAAGTTGGAAATGAGATATTTCTCAGGATATTTGTTTTAAACAAAAAACAGGACAAAAAAACTTAAACAATACAATTCCTATATGGTGAGCACCAATTAGAATACTGCAAAGAGATGTAACAAGGGATGATGGGGCATTCGAATTTCACAATGGTAAAGGTAATATATGGTAGGGCAGTACTGTATATGTCTTCTTAGTATGATTCCTCATTAAAAATCAAAGTTTCATTGAATTCACATTAAAAAATGCATGACATCAAGATTGCATATAATGTACACAAAGATATATCGATAGGGTATGATATGCTCCAATTTGTGATGTGCTGAGTTTCCTAATTCTTTTGTAAAAGTGATTCTCACTCCTTTTAACAACTTTATTCTCTGGTTCACCTTGAAAACTTCCAGTGTAATGTAATGTCCAGACTGTTCGGTATAAGCTATAATGTATGGAGCTTTAATATATCATAACGAAATATAACGAATATATATATAACGAAAGAGTGGTATACCAGACAGCTAAAGCCGGAAATATCAATATGAAGTGGGAGTGAATCACAGGAGTGTCCTAACAGAATTAGAAATCTTTTGTAGACAAAAGTCATTTGAAGTCAGAACAAATGATCTGCATGCTTATTCTAGTTTAGTCATTTGAGTAGTAATAAAGCTTTGGGATTAGCATGGCAACCAAGTGACAATTTAAAAAGAAGTTAGCATTGGCAGCCTACAAATTACGCTTTGTATAGGTTTCCATTTAACAAATTAAGGGTAAAAAAACATGAAAATATGTAAAAGTAATGTTTTAATATACAATTTTAATTAAAAATGTGCAATTTTTGTAATGCTTTGTGAGCTTGCCAAGAAGGTTGGGTTTACACGCACAGTACTTACGCAATCTTAGGGATTTATTTATATCAATGATTTTGCCCAATATTCGCCCAAATTTTTTCTCAATTGACCTGGAATTCTTTTGTGAATATACATTCTACATTTATAATGCAGTAAATATGACATTCCTTGAAACATTCCCTGATGAAGGATCTTCCAGATACATGTGTTTCAATGGCAGTAATCGATTAGTAATCACCAGGGAATGTTAGATTTACTGCTTTACTAATAGACCTCATGAATAGAAATTATTGTAAGATTGGGCCAAGCACCATATATGTTCTTCCTGCATCATATATGTTCTTTAATGGGAAAAAGGAGTTAGTGTTTCTTTTTCCAGGCATTCACCACAACAGATACAATTGCAATGCAGTGCATCAATATTCACAGTATGTGCAAGGTGGTAAACTGCAGTGCATTGATCTCTACTGCTCGGTATGTTGAGGTATCATTGACAATGAATTGTTAACAAGCTCTTAAAGCAGGGGTCAGCAAGTTTTTAAAGGCCATTTATGGGGTGGGCCTGAGCAAACTAGGCTGGACCCGCCCACCACCGGGGAACACCCCCCGAAGTGAAATCCCTCTCCTCCGTATGCATTGCGGAGGAGAGGGATTTCCCTTCAGGGAGCCTTCCCTATTTACCGCACCAGCGGCAGTATCTACGTCGGCCGCAGTAAATAGGGGAGCCACTGCACGGCACTGGAGCTCCTCTGGTTCAGGTAGTTCCTAACGCCCCCGGCCGATCCCCCTGCAACCCGCGGCTCCGGAGGGGGCATAAGGCCGTAACAAACTACCGGCTAGGCCGTATTTAGCCTAAAGGCCGGAGTTTGCCGACCCCTGCCTTAAAGTAATGTCAAGATTTTGCAGAAAAATTAAACCGCCAATAAATGATTAATATAAACTGCACTTTTTATTTTACTTTTCCTTACAAACCAAGCCCTAATAATGAGCAAAGATGTGAATTACAGTTTATGTTTTACATTTTTTCCTAAAAAATGTAAAATCCCTTAAGGATACGTAAGTGTTCTAATAGTAATAAGATAACCTTTTCTTTGGGTATGTTCCTTAGAGAACATACCATTTTAAAATAATAGAAAAAAATCCAAGTACCCTTTAATAATCAGCTACTTTCTTTACTAAATGAGTGTTTAAAAAATTCTGCAATTTATTTCTTCCACTTATAATTCCTTAAGGATTTAACACAAAACACAGCCTAGAATTTTGGTTTAAAATTCACTCCATTCCCGCCATGCTAAAAACTTTAGGAAATTCTTTGGGACTGACATGATGCCACTACTATAACATGGAATGTAGAGACAATTAAATTAGATATAAAATATGTTGTACAATTTTGGTATTATTCTGAGCCTGCAATTAAAACATAATTTGATGCTTAGATGATTGCCAGATTATGCAAATAAATGTAGTTGTCAAATAAATTGATTTATGAATTTGCTTATAACTTTTTCACAGAAGATAAAATCTTATCAGTAGATATGTAGTATACCTATACCCATGACATATAGTGAGATACCTGAAGCAGTGGTAATGTATTAACCCCCAGATCAGTGAACAATGAAAATGGTTTACCTAATTAGGTAATTAATACACATTGTAAGTTACTTTTTATCTTCTCCCAAAAAAACATTTTGGGAAAAAGAATCTGAAGCCCCTGATGGGTGAATAAAACCAGAAGATTAAAGTGAATGGGGTAGCCCAAATCCAGTAAAATTATTATTTAGTAGTACTCCTCCTGGCAGGAATTGGCACTGGGTGGTCCAGGGCCATATGCCAGATCAGGGCATCAAGGACAAGCACTCTGGAGAATCAGGGCCATTATAAAACTATCCTGGACCCACAGAAGAATGTTGCAGATAGTTGTTAGGGCATTTTGTACGATCTTTTTACTTTCTTGAATGGATTTAGTTGGAACAAATTTCTGTAGTTCCTAATGAGTGAATAAAAATAAGCATAAAGGTGAATGGGGTAGCCCAATTCCAGACTCATTAAAAAAAACTCCTCCACTCCCTGTTGTTGAAAAAAAAAAAAGCATGTTCAAGCAGTATTCACTGCCTTGCACAAGCTTCTCCAGTGGCAGACATCCACGCCTCCATGCAGAAGTAATGTGTGGGCCCTTGTGCCATCTAAGCCCATGCCCACCCCTATACCCCACTTACCTCCATCCACCACCAGTCCATCTCCAAGCACAGCTCCCCCCACTGACTGTCACAGAAGCAAATTGGCAAGTAGGAAATCTGAACAGGTAGGATTATTTCATCTGTACCAAAGAACCAAACATCTAACTAAATTATTCCAAGTCCCATCATTTTTGGTTCTTATCCTGGCCACACACGTCAAGTGCGTAGCAATTCCAACCACTTCCAGTCTGTTAAAACATTGTTGAAAATGTATTTCCTTTAAAATTCCCCTAAAGGCACCGAATTCTATAAAAGCATATGTTCTTCTAATACTTTAGGATGAAGTAAGAATAATATACTCATCACTTTTTTATAAGCCTGAAGACAAAATTTTGCAATACTGTGTTGAAGTAATGCATCTTTAGAATAGCAAATACATGTATTAAGCTCAGAAGTGTCAGAGTTAATGATCAGTTGGCTTTTTTTTTTGCTGTCTACATCTTCTGCAAGTTAAAATCCATGATTTACCTATATAGAGAAGAGCCTGAGGAAATGGAAGCTTTTCCCTGCAAAAGAGCGCTCATAATTTATATTCAAAAAGGATTACATGGATTAATTTCTTTTGTTACAAATATGATTTGCTGGAGTCCAGAGTTTGAGAATCCTGTATAAATTGAAAGATGATTTCAATTGTATTTATCTTAGAGTATATAAGAACAGCTAACTACCTAGACTGTGTCCTTGAAAGCAGCAGTTTTTCAACAGCAGTGTGTATGTGAGTGTGGTTTAAAATTGGGACAGACTGGTGAAAAATTAGCTTGAGACTGTGTCAGATGGACCAGCCATGGACACAGCTGTTACAGGCATGTGTATAGACAGAAGACATCTCTAATTTACTGCAGGGCTTCTTCTCTCTAATTTTAGGTAACCTTCTGCATTCTCACCTTATTTATTCTCTGTGCTAGAGAACATTTAAAGGACACACAAAAGAAAATCCAGTGTACATGATTACAACACACTGAATGGCAGCGGGAGGGCAATATGAAGCAGCTTGTCATTGTGCTCAGAGCAAGGTCAACTTCATTTTGTTCAGATCTGTATGTGGTAAAGCTTATGGATTTAAACAGAAACACTCACTCCATATTTAGGTAAATGTAAATTTATTTTAGTTGGTTCAACCTACGTATCCTAAAACCTGAAACTAAAATGTGTATGTATTAAGGTAATACATTTAAAAACATTATCATATGTATGTATATATTAATGTAATATATATAAAATGGGAACTAATGCAGGGACTTTTCCTATCACTCACAAATAACGTCCTCCCATTTGACACCTATACTTCAGGTATCAGCCCAACGTCACAGCTTTATTTTCCCCACACTTATACCCCTTCTTTACAAAAAAGGGTAAACAACCCTTTTTTTTTTAAAGTAAAAATTTGGTTTGTTAGTGTTTTTAAAATGTAAGCAGCACCGCCCTCCTAATTCTTGATCAGCTTGCACAGAAGGAGCCCTTTCATCAATAGGGGAAAATTTGCCGATCTCACGCATGTGCAGTGCGAGATTGGGTGATGTAGGAAGAAGAAGAGAAGAGAAGATGTCGGAGCCTGGTGCTCCCTTTGCGAAGACCGGAAAACAGACGACGAGTGACCTAATGGAAAAAAACTCCCAATGGATAGACTGATCTGCGTAATTGAAGGTAAGTGTGATTTTTTTGTTTTGGGTTTACTTCTGATTTAATACGGAACTAAACCCAAAAAATTGCGACCAGGCAGGTCTTTTTTGGAGGGGCCAGATGTCCTTTCTGCAATAAAATTACCTAACCTGCCTGATCAGTTTGTAATTGCACTAAACTGTCCTGACACAGGAGTTGTCATCTTCCTCTGATCTTCTTCCTGGAGTCCAGTCTTCAACCATTTGGATTGGCTGGATCCGAATGACACAGGCACCCGGGGGAAGCTGGGATGCGCCCCACCGGCAGTCTGTAGTATGCTCAGCTCTCCCCCTTTCCATTCAGTGATGAAGCCTTTTTTAGTATCTTTGCAAAATTAACACTTCCTATAGTAGGGGATGCTTGTGTCTCACACTGCTACACACTGGTACACAAAGAAGTATAAGCTGATATACTCATTTGCATTACATATAAAAAAACTGATCTGACTCTTTCCTTTGCAACTTTTCCTTAGATAGCAAGGCTGCCCATCTTGTAAAGCAGAAAGAGGAAGAACAAATTTAGCCATTGCAGGAAAAAATCAAGATTTATGTATTATTTAATCCTCATATCTCCCTGAATATACTGATATAGACTCTGTTACATGTAGATTTTACAGAAGGCTAGTTAAAATTGACTAGGTTTGTGTACTACGCCTGATCTGGTCATTTCCTGTTTTTTAAGTGATATTTCATGTGTTATGTGGAAATGATAATCCTTGATGAATAATTTTTTAAACAACCAGATCTAACATTTGCCATTGTCATGAGCTGCCATAGTTTTGGCATTTGCTCTCTTTATTGACATGCTCCAACAAATGGTCAATCACAACTTCTCATTCACAAATCATACAATACCTCCACCTGTATCCTCATCTTCAGTTTTCATGCATCATGTTTATTTCAGCAATTACCAGGCCATTTATAATTAAGGATTCCACAAAGAAACATTTTGAACACTGCTTTCAACATCTATACATAAAAGAATACATGTAACATATGGAAAAATGCAAATACTGCAATCCATGATCTGCTTACTTGTGTGCTATTTTGGTTAGCCTTTTAACACTATTCCATGGCATTTGGACAATGTATATTCTGCTCAATTGTTTTTCTTTCACACATCTAATTGATGTAATTCATTACGATGAAAGCACTCATCAACTATATGCGGCATACACAGAAGCAGCTTAAATAAAACCAGCTGCAGCTACCATACATACTGATGATAGTGCATATTACACTATTAATCACTATCCTCTCCTTCTGTGACATGTCTTCAAGTGGTAACTTGCAAGAATAGATAACTTATAGTATTTGTTTTTATATCTCTCTACAATCGTAATTTTTTTAATTTATAAGTATTCTTCATGTAAAAATAATATGTTTAACACTTCATTTTCAACTTTAACGAAAAGGTGATAAGCTATAATAAACCCAGGGGATATCATAGCCCTGGAATGGGGTTTTAAAGGTAAAGAGACAATATTTGCAAACAAGTGCCAATCTCTGTGGCTAGGGTTGTCAGAACTGTCAGGGACAAGAAAAGATCGCCATCTGAGCTGTGGGTCCAAATCAGATGATAAAATACACAGAAAGGAGGACTGTGCAGACACACAATTGTAAAGCAGTGTAACAGTCACTCCAGCTTTTTTTTTTTTGACAGAGGATACATCGAAGTTGGTCAAGGAAAAGAAGCTATTCAGTGGAGAAGGGCCCCATATTGGGGTTCAATAGGAGAGGTATGAAAAAATATTGGCGGTAAGTGGGATAAGGACCCTATGTTGGTGGTCAGTACAAGTGTCCCCTTCTATTCCTGATTACTCAGGAAGTGTCCTGACATTGATGCTCAGTGGAAAAGTGAACACTTCTGTTGGTGATCAGTTGAGAAGTGCTGCCTACACTGGTGGTCAGGGGCAGAAGGATTACACTGTGTTCAGTGAAAGAAGAGCCTCCTTACATCAATGTTCATTGGACAAGTTCCTGCTTTCATTGTGGTCTAAAAAATGCTCTGTTTATTTCAAAATCAGTGGAGTAGGATGGTGGAGTTGTTTTGGTTTCATTAGTTGATAATATCCCCCTTTACACTAGTGATCATGATAAATGGTCTTGTACCTGTGAGTGGCAATAATGCACTTAGCGCTTTTGGTAAAAGCAGTAGTAAAAGTGGGAAGAATGTCCCTCTACAGATAAAAAAAGCATTAGTCCCAGTGGTTACCTGAGATGAGAAGCTCCACTGGCCCCACACTGTTTGCTGAGTGAAAATTGCTACTAAATCTATGCAGGCTCCATCTCCATCAATCCATTTACTTCGCTCTACTGCACAAATAATCCCTAGCTACCTTTGAAACCCGAGTTGAAAAAAGGTGTTCTTAAAGTTGCTTTTTTTATAAGGCTTACTAGAGCTTGGTGCAAAGTAGGCTTTTTCCTTTGCTAGCATGATGGAGATGGTATAGTAGAATGCAGACTGACAATCGGGAAGCACAATGGAGTCAGAAAGGTTACATGAAGGCTGAGGCAAGAAGACATGATGTTTAAGTAGTTAGAGGCAGAAGAAAAGCTAATAGTGTGGATCAAAAAGAGGAGACCAAACATAAGGAATAGGACAAAGACAAGTATTACAAGATTATTAGTATTATCTTGTATTTTTAAGTGGCTGTCATATTATGCGGTGCTTTAAAAAGTCCATAGTCATGTCACTTACTGCCCCTCAAAAGGCTTCACATTCTAATGTCACTACTGTAGTCAAATATCATTAGCAAAGTCTAAGGTCAATTTGGGAAGGGGGGGCTATTAACCTAACTGCATGTTTTTTTAAGTGTGGTAAGAAACTGGAGTGCTCAGAGGAAACCCATGACAACATAGAGAACATACATAGCCCACAGTGCTAACCTTGCCATGCTACCCAACAAGAAACAGGGCAACAAGATGATTGTAAAAAAATTGTAGCCCTTCATTAACAGCTGTTAATGAAGTAACAGAAATAATACCTTGTTCAAAAGCTTTATTTACCATTATTTTATTTTTCTTTGAGAAACAGAAATGATAAATCTTGTATTAGCTTGTAAAAAAAAATCTGTAGTTCCTTGTATGCGCCTTGGAGGCTTGTCCTACAGAGCATTGACCTTTATATTTATATAGCAAGATCTCAAGCTGTCAAGCTCTTATGTTCCTGTAGAGTCTTTCAATAACAACTTTTGCAATGGCTAAGCATTCCTCATTCTCTCTACAATATTTTATGTATTAAAATATTCAACCCTAATTTTCTACAATGTAAAATTATCAGTGTCAAAACAGTGACTTGATTCTAAAATGACTCTCAATGAATGCCCAATTAACTTAATTTCACAGAGAAATAAATAGAATAAAATACACTATACAGAACAAGACGCACATAGACAAATTGTGGATCCGTAGATTTTTCTATTTCTTCTGGTAAAACAACTACATCAGAATTTACCATGAAATGAACCCAACTTCATTATCACCTAGATAGGGTGTACAAGCAATATATTTAGATTGTGTTTAAAAGTGGCAATCTCACAGCTTTTCCACGGTCCCTTCTAATTTCACCTAGAGCTACAGATATGTATCCCACAGCGTGCTGTAAATATAAATAGAAACAGTTTTTTTTTTAAACCAATAAAGACTGGTTTTTCAATTCATTCTATGCCAACAAAATAATTACACAATTTACTCTAAATATGCGCTATGCACCAAGGTAAAGAATGAGTAAATGAATAGTTACTGATAAAGGTAAAGAAGGCTAGTTGTATTGGAATAAAATTTAGAAATATGATGCTCTTTTACGCAAACCCTAATTCCTAAAGCGTTTTTTATTAAAAAAATAAAAATGATTTATTTGTGCAAACAATATTTTTAAATTAATAAATTTATAATAAATGATCAGAGTCACTGATCAGGGAAAATAATTATGATGACATATGATCAATGTCATCATAAGACATTATCTGTATTACATATAATACCTGATTTTAGATCCAGTGACACTACATCACTGAAAATGTAAGCACATTATCCCTAATAAAAATGGGCCTAGGGCTAGGTTCTGCAATGCTTCTTCATAGCTTCCTAAAAATTGAAAATTATGGTAATGGCCACATGGTGCTGCATCTGGTGCTTTATAATTGAAAGAACTGAAATCCAGTGAATGAAGGGGTAGGCCAGGAAGAGTTTAATTGGGGAGGAAGTTATAATCAGTAATGGGAAAAAGATGTATTGCAGGGAACCTACAGGCAACAATAGTGAGTCTTTTTTTCCATTCCTTTCCAAAGTTCCCAGAGTTCAGTTTCTCCTTATTCAAGCATATCAACTCCTTAAATATCTGCAACATCTGAATTTATATTATTGCACATTAAAGCTGTCAATGCTAAAAGTTTCTAATTCTGATCCAGGGTTTCAAAGTGGCTCAGCAGTTGTGTAATTCCACAATAGTGTAAATGTCCAGTGTTTCTGAATGGAATTTTCAACATACTCATATAAGCGTGATGGTGATTTGTTCACAGAACTTTATCCACAAGTTTCATTGTGATTTATGACAGGAGCAGCACTTATAATAATATGTCCAATAATCAATATAAAAAATGAACATGGAAATTTCCAGCGTTTTTTAAAAAACAAAATTCCACAGGGCAGGTGGGTCACAGCCTGTTACAAGGTTAAGAGTAGAGAGGGACAATGAAACATGAATGATCATTAAATTAACACTCAATAATGAATTATAACTAGATAACATGGTAGGGAAACTGCATTAAATCAATTTGTACCTACTGTGCAAACAAATCTGAAATTAGAGAAAACGACTTGAAATTTTATTACATTTTTTTCACCACATATTAACAGATATGATGCCAAAAACTGACATTTGCCTGGAAAAAAATTCGTACAATCTGACCCAAGGCCCGATTATGAACATCCAAAGATTCCCTCCTCATATAAAGTGTACTAAGGGTCCAAGGGGAGGGGGAGAAGAGAAATCTCCTCCAGTGGAGCTATGCCTGGCAGGGGGAGACAAATTTCTAATAAAGACTAGAGGTAAAATCCTCCATCAATATAATGTCATTACATTTCTGGATCCATTACTTAATCAGAGGAAACTAGCCTTTTTCCAGCACAAGTAGATGCCAGCCCTGAATGTGCAAATTAAATAGATCAGCACAGATGTTTTGTAATGTTTCAAAGGGATGGAGTTTCTGCACAGCTGAAAAAAGTTTGGGTCATCTGGCAGGGCATCTTCTTTAAATTTCTGAAAAATGAAGAGCACCCAATTCTAAAACTCCCTTTTGCTAGGCCAGTGTCAAAAAATATGTATCAAAGAATCAGGGGCCTTCTTGCAGCTCCAACAATCTGCAGAGACTGTAGGTGTTCTGTACCACCGAGAAACGTTTATAGCTTGCTTTCTGAAAATTACAACTAATCAAAGACGTATGCGACAAGATAAGGGTTCTAAACTGCTACAGAATATATTCCTCAGGTCCACTTTCCACTTGTCAGGCATAAAACTGACAGTCAGGTGGATGGGTTAGAAGCTGGTAAAAAGACGAGAGCACATGTCTGGCCGAACGAGACTGATCACAGAGAAGCTCAAAATGAATGACACTGACTGCTACCTTTCTCTGTGCAGGAATAAGTAGAGGTAATCCACAAACACATACAGACCAATATAGGGTACCCACCATAATGTCCCAATCTACTCTGTTACACGCCTGTACACAACAAAACAAAAGGAAAGTAACAACCATCTGCAAGGTTCCTGAATCACATTGTCCCTGGCTCCTGTGGAGGACAAAAAGCCAACCTGATCAAAAAAAATAATAATATGAAGGTGCAGAAACAACCTATTAGCTAAAATTAGTAATTAGTGAAGAGTGAAATCCTAATTTAAAAGGAAATTACAGGATACCTTGAGCACTGAGCTGGTCTTTACCCTCTTTAAGAAAATCACACAGAATTGTGTGTTGAAGTTGGAAATAGCGTGGTCCCAGGGTGCAGGAAATAGATTTCTAACATGGTAAAGTGAAGCCCCCTGACCCCGGGGATTTGTTACCTTGTATAGCCTTAAAGAACTTCCCCACAGTATCTGTCGATTCTAAGGAATACTTTACTAATCTATCCAGGGATTTTAGAGGTGGAAGGATAAGCTTGAATCCTGATAGCATTCAGCAATGATTTTGAATTATCTGTTGAAGAGTGAAGGTTATACAATGTGAAATAATAGGCACAAAAAGTCTCTGAAATGTGCTCCAAGGTGTACTGTCAAACATACTGAGCATCATTTACGTCCAGAACATGTATGTTCCCTTAGGGCCTGAGCCAACACATGTCATGTTTATTGCAATGTTCAGCAGCCTTTCTGCCTTTCCCATCCATCAGCATCTTTCTTTTCAGAATATGAATTGATTGGCTCCTTGTGTTGCTTTTTCTTCTCACACTCCATCTCTGTTGTACAAGGACTGCAAAAGGTTGATGCCAGGTCAAATCTAGGTAAATACACTGCTTGCCTATAAAAAAAAAAACAAACTAAATTTAATATTGCATTCATGTCTTTTTTACTGCTTAGAGCTCATCTATAACTGAGAAAAACCAAGTTCAGCTCCAATTTGCAAGATCTGAAAAATGATCATGAATGAGTGAGCTTTTTGGGCTAACTTATAAAAAGAACCTCCGCCCTATTACTAGCCTCCTAAAACTATATAATTCTTGCTTGCAGTAAGATTGATTTCCTTTCAAGCAGGTAAGAGTTACTTTTGTTTCATAGATAACTTATTTTCATTTTTTTTCACATTAAGCATTTTAACGGTTATGGTTTCAAGTAATTTGATACATTTATAATTTGGAGCCAAATCACTAGTTATAATTGCACTAAAAAATATACTGCTGCTTAGTATCCCCAAAGCTGATTGGTATTCTATGTATGTACTGTTATCAGCTTGTTCCAGACACCTGAAAATCATAGCACAAGGTTCTCTCTAGGCTCAAAGGATTATGGGAATGCAAATGAAGCAAGAACCTGGCTTAACATCCATATAATTATGATGACTTGCTACTATAATTTTTAAATTTTGAAAAATGTAAAAATAATAGGATGTTTGTGTTTTTCATGCTTTTAAGCACAGTATGCAACATACCCATGCTTGCATGTTAAAAATCATTTATGATCTAAATTTACATGCATACACTAAAGAGTGTTTTCTGACTTTCTAGGGGTTATTATGCTTTTTTCAAAATAGGCTTTAGTGTTGGCAATTTAGTGATCAGTATAATTTATAGGACTCAAAAACTTTTAAAGGTTGGGGGGAGGGGTATGATTTTATATCAAGTCTAAACAATGCATATGTCATGCTTTACTATTAAAATACATCTAAAATTAAATAATGATATAATCTTGTTATTTCACTTTTAAATGTCATATACAGCTTTTACTTACTTTTTACATTTATGAAGGTTCTTATTCAAGTACAACCTGTTATGGGGTGACTACTCTCTACCAGTTGTACCCCTGCATTTTCACACAGGCATCTGATGGACATTACAGTTGGATGTACTGGCACACATTGCATTGAGGACCCATTGCTGTCATAGTAAGAAATCCAGACAGGCTTCAATTGCTTCTGATAAACAGAACCTTTCCTTAGGAAAAGCCCTTAATCCATGCACAAACCAAGCCCAGTGAGTCCTATGCTGTCTTAGTTTCTCTCTTCTTTCCAGGGTTCGCTGTTTTGCCCAATGCTGACAATTATTTTTTTCTGGGTTCTTCCTCACACCTCCCCATCTTGCACTGGGCAGGCATGAGAGGGGGTAACATGTCCTCCTCCCATTGCAAAGCCTCTTGGGATATGTGACACAATTATCCCTGGAGGCTGTGCGTTTCCCCTTCAGTCCCCTATGGCCACAGCAGTAAAGACAGAAAAGGAGGGGATCTCATAAAAGTATAAAAAAAATATCTATTCATTATATGAAAAGGATAGCCACCCTTTTAGATAATGTTGAAAATGTGATGATGATGTAAGCAAAATAAAGGTTTTCGAGTTATATTTTAAAAAAGCATCAATTCGCAGAATGAAGCAACTGAAGGGTATTGATTGCTTCCATGAAAAACATTTACAGTTGTACATTTTTGACAAAAAGCACTTCACTAGCATGACTAAAACAAGCAAGCCATTGCTTACGTAGGTCTAAGAAAGTTCTTAATGTATCCCAACAGAGAATTCACCAGTGCAGAGCGGTCCAACTTCAGTCATTAGGAGACAGAATCTGTGCACATTGTGGTACCACAGTGGTAAATTAAGTATGGTATAGTTCACAGAGAGTCATAAAATGTTTTATTTTACACTTTTAATTTAAAAATTCTGGTGGTGCTTGAGGGCTGGATTTTGACAGCCCTTCACGGTAGAGTGAGTCATGCCGCAATTTGTGTCCTATGCCCCTTGCTATATTCCCTTTAGGAATACATGGAGTCCTAAGCCATTCTAAACATACGCCTTGACTGCTTGCCTGACATAAACACTTTTTATTGGCTTTCTAACAGCAGAATTCTCTTTGGATTCAGAAGAGGTGATTGCAGTAGTGAACCCAAAGTAAAAAAAAAAAAAGCATCGATGATCCATTTGATTTTTTACATTGTTATAATGTAAAACCCAGATTTTATTCTAAGAGGATTTTTTTATTCACATTAAGGTTAGGTTCAGACCTGCTTCAGTATCAAGTGATCCACACAAATGCCATTGGCTGCCACCCTGCCAGTGCTGGGTCACATGTGCTGAAACGCTGGTTCCTAATGAATCAGTGTCTGCAGATTTTAGTTCTGGCCGCAGTGACAGTAATTGAACCACTCAATGGCACCCCTAATCTTTCTCTATGAGGTTACCACAAGAAGAAGCTACTGGTAACGTCCTCTCAAGACAGAGCTTCACTGGCATGAGGAAGTGGGAACCACATCCCAACCTCATTTCTATTTCCTCATTCTCTGTAACCTCATTAATACTTTTCAAATGGTAGTTGCTTCTTAAGAATTCTCACTATTCTCACTTTCTTCCTCTCCTTACGTAAACAAACCTGCCCCAGATGCATACTTCCAATCTATAGATGCCTTTGGAACTCTAATAACAAACTGTAGAAAAGCAACTATCAAATCTTGATATATTTTTGCATGAATTAATAAAACATTGTAAACAAATGCATCATCCAATGTTCATGCAGGTGAATGAGACTACTTAATAATGAACCCTACATGCAAAACAGTTACCTAATGAGCAACTGATTATTTTACAGGGGCTATAGTACCAGTTCATTATATAACCCATTTTAGAACTTTAAAATTAAATCTGGCTTATAACTTACAAAACTAGAACACTCCGAGGTGTCTCCTTACACCAGAGGTGCTAATGGATTTTTCTTTAGCAATTTGTCTTCAGTGTCACAGCCCCAGAGCAAGTGTTCTTTATCTGTACTTATTATGCACATGGCTTTGGAATACAAATAAGGTTTGGCAGATCCTGTATTTGTTTCCATTTTAATGTGGCTAGATAATTTCAGGATACCGTACTAACTGCAGAATGACTGTTAAATATTTCAAAAACTTAAAGAATCACTGGTTTATTTTTACTGGTATTGTTTGCTGAAAATGTTAATGTTAAATGAAAATTAAAAAAAAGTTCCAATGCATTCTTTCTGTTTCTTGTAATAGATTCTGCTTTTAATTTAATTTTTAAATTAAATTTTTTTTTTTTACTTACAGTTTCTGAATAAGATGGATAACGGATATGATTTGTGCATTTTATGTTACATAGTCTCCAGGAACTCCAGGGAAATCTAGCTACAGTATCACTTGGAAACACTTAGGGCTTGATTTATAAACCAGGGAATCTAAAAATTTCTGCAAACATTCCCTCATGGGAGTTTACCGGGTCCATGGTAGTTTACTGGGCCCAATGATTCCCGCCAGGGAATGTTTGAGGTAAAGTCTGATTCTCAGTTTTATAGATAGCCCTTAGTATATTACTACAGTTTGTCCCTGAGTTAAGGTTATCCGACATACGGATGCCTCCTAGATATTAACGGAGCTTCGCTGGTCACTTGTGTGCAGGATGGAGGCTTGATGGGGTTGAAGGGGGTTCAATGCCTGCCCACCACGCCCCTGCCTCACAGCCACTGATCCTGACTGAACAGAAGCTGGATGGGGCAGAAGGGGGAGTTTCACTGCCCGCCCACCACATAGCCTTGCAATGAAGTGACTGTGTGTTGGCCAGGTAGTGAACTGCCCCCCTCTGCACCCATTTATTCTCAATAGGAAGCCTACTTGTACTGTACGTAGCTGGAAGGTGAATGGTGCCTTCCTGCTGTCATAGTGTGTACTGTACAGTGCTGTGCAGAAGAGATCATCTTCACCCTCTTCATTAACTCCATGAAGTTCTAGCAGCATTGTTTAAGGCTGTACTGTATTTGAAATTGTTTAAGCATTTACTGTGCATGCATAGAAAGGTAAAAATACATAACATGTTGAGACAAACATCTGTCCTAATTGCATTTATTAAAATAATGTACCTGTTCCAACTTAAATACAAATTCAACTTATAAACAAACCTACAGTCCCTATAAGTTCCAACAATTTGCCCAGTTGAGTTTTCCAATTCCATGGAGTTAAACTGTATCTAACACAAGAATACAAGAACTGTAATATATCAGACTTAATTTGGTGGCTACCTTGGTTTTTATTATCTTTAGTTTACCTAGTGATCTGTCCTTTATGTCCCAAAAAGACAACTCCTACTCACTGCACTGTATCAATGGAGGAAACAATGTCCTCCTGGGACAAAAACCTACACAGGGCAGCAGCTGATTTCCCTACATTGACAGCATTTTTTTTTTATTTCAATAATATATTTAAGAGATTAAAAGCAAAAAATAAGAAAAGTTTTGTTAAACTGAAGCAACAAGAAGAAGGTGACCCATGGTGGAGAGGCAAGCATGAAATCCCACTGGGGACATCTCACTACAGGACAGACCTAAAATTATAAACAGCACCGAATCTTTGTTGCTGGTGCAGTAAAAAAAAACATCAATAATATAGATCCAAATCTTTGAACACACAGGTTTTGTAATCTCATATAGAAATATTGCAAATTGCTACTTTTATTTCATGTAGCCTACAATAGCAAACATTTAGCCTAAATTGACAATGGTTGTGCCCCCACATAATAAATACTTAATTGCGATAATTGCTACAGAAATTGGACCAATGCTTAGAGCAAGTAAAATAAAATATATTTCTAACTACTTACATTTGTATTATTGCAGTATTTTTCTGTGTTGTGTTGTATTATATACGGTATATAATCCCTGTGAAGTTAGGGGGATCAGCACATGGCGGGACACTCTGGGATCTTTTCAAAGTCCTTTAATTGAGCCACAAACTTAACTCAAAAGGCTTCACTTCAGCATAAGGTAATAAAAACAGCTTAGTCCAGTGTAACAAAAATAGTTTATGTCAGAAAATGGATAGCAAATACAGTTCTTCCACCAAAGCGGCTACTCCAGGATTAGACCCCAGTCCTGCTCCGATCAGCTTTGCTCTCAGACTGGCCCACCTACTTCCTTACAGCCCCAGACATCAGCCATATCTCTCAGATCAGTTTGATAGGAAGGCCCACCCAGATCCTTCCCTCCTATCCAAGAGTCCAGGCCCTGTAATTACCTAATAAAAATGGCCACCGCTGTACAAAACCTCTTTAAGAGAGATAATAACCTAAACAAAGTAACAATATATCTACCATCCAAGACCCCCACCTGGTGTCCTGTACAACACATATACAAATATTATTAATAACTATTATATACAGTATATATACAAGCTGATGATGGAGAAAATATCCTGCTATCTAAATATATTCTTTGTAATGTAGAAATGATAAATTGCTGGAGTGTACATTGAAGGGGTCTGTCACAAACAATATCATTCCTTCCATGACATCTTCAAGCTGTGCATATGACAGACATAATTACTCATCAATGTATTCCCTTTTAAAGGAAAACATATGTTGCAGTGCATAATGAGTCTTCTGATGACCAACCTGTTCTATGTTCCCTGCTACTTGATTACATAAGCATGTGGCAGCCTGGTCTGATTCAGTCTTGCAGATAGTTGGTATTTTAAAATATATATCAGACAAATGACCTTGCATAAAAGACAGTGAATGGATTAAATATGCATGCATAGCAATTAGGCATAAAAAAGGATATCTATATATTGAGCAGATACCATATGGCAACCCATGATTGGCTGATGTGTTCAGTTGGCTAATCAGATTTCCTCGCTAAACAATCAGCTGACAATATCTATTAAAGGGTATGTCTCCAAGATATGGAAATGTATCCCCAAGACCCCTTTCCCCTTCTAGATCATTTTTCATCATTATATTATTTTGTATCAATTATCTTGTTTCTGTACTTTTAGTCCATTCACTACACATAGTTTGTAGACAGGCCCCTGAACATCAAAGAAGCAGTATTTTCTTGCCAGGAAAAAAAAATGTTTGCATGTAGAGGGGTGAGAAACAGGTAGACTTACTAGTTTGGCGTGCAAGACTGACAATGCTGGTTAAGATTTCCATTCAGAAAAGGTACCAAATAGGAAGAACACACTGGATTTTTGGCTGATTTACTGGTTGTCATCTGTATTTTTTAGCATTTAATGTGTATGTATTGTATAGGTGTACCATAGATGTATATTCCATAGAGTATATTCCAAATTAAGTTGTCCTTACTTATATTTGATTCTATTTCCATCACATTGCTTATGAGCTGCACACTTATCCCTCTTTCCCGTATTTTCCTGTCCCTGTGTTCCTTGGATTTTCTTTCTTTTACAATTCTTTTTTATATTTCCTTTTTCTTTGATTTGTATGTTTGGGGAATAGGCATGAAGCCATAGACTTCGAAACCACTGTGTATCCCCCATACAGGTAAAGGTGGATATTAGCAACAGTTATTTATTGAAAAAATGATTGAAACTAAATATATTTAGCCTACTACTGTGTTTTGTTCACTGTAAAATAAACAGGTTATACCAGAAAAAAGTATATATAATACAGAAAGGACATTGAAAAACATACTAGATGTGTAGAGCACATCAGAGCACATTACTAAGTCATTGTACTGAAATTCTTGTTTATTCATGAGGAGTTCTGTATAGTAAAATAATGCATACTGTTGAAACATACTGTAGATTGTGCCACTTTTAAATAAAAAAAAAATTCTTGCAAGAATCATAAGACTTTTAAAACAATACAGCCACTATTATTTTCTATCTGGAATGTTTTAATTCCAAACTAAAAGGCCTAATACTTACTAAAATTGGCACCAAATCAATCAGTGTTTAATGCAGCTACCAGACATATTATTTTCTGTCTGCTTAGCTAATTCTGCTAAGTTCAGTTTGTGTGTACTGTAGCTCCCTACTGCTTTGTTGGTTTAAAGAATAATCTAAATGTTTGATTGTCCCCTACAGTTTAAATCCTAATAATGTACTAACCTAATAATGTTTAAATACTAAAGTATGCTCTTAAAGTGGACCTATCACCCAAATTGTTGCTTTACATAAAAGGGTGAAGCTCCTCCCCTTCTGTCTTGATAGCCGCCGCAGTCAAGACTGAATGGGAGTGCAGAGCCTCTTGGGATACCTATGTCACACCTCCAGGAGGTTCCTGGCTGATCTGGCATTTGCAGAAAGGACATTTTACTACATAAAAGGGAAAGAAATGCCGATCTCCCGCATGCACAGTGAGATCAGCTCTCTTTTTTTCCCTTTACAGCACGCTAGGTCACCTTATCTCGCGCATGCACATTGCCGAAGGAAGATTCCAGGACTGCGCAGGACCAGTTCGAGGACTTCCCAGCAGGATCTAGGGTTCTGTGGAATTAAAGGTAAGTGTGCTTTTGTTTTTTTCTTAGTTCCGTTTTAGGTCTGTTAATCTTCACATTATAGGATAATCACACTTGATGTTGTTATTTAAGCATCTTTTACAACCATGGGGTAGCTTATGACCTCCCTAGGTGGCATTTTGGTGCACTTCTTTCCAATACAATTGCTCATTATTCCACACATTTTCAGAGAAAAACAAATCTGTACTTCTAGGGTATTGGAGTGTGTTGTGACTCACAGTCTGACATTTGCTCGATGCCTTCCATAATAATGGAGATATAATGTTGATGCTTTTTTCTCTTTTTCACTGTCATAAGCAAGTTAAATTGAACTAGGACATGTTGACAAGTCTTATATAAGGGTTTTAACAAGGATCCTCAATTGCACAGCTATAGCGAAGTAGAGATTGGGTCAGGATTCCAACCTGTGTTGATATAAATCTACCAGCAAGCATCTTTGTAGGTTAAAGCTACACAGCATGAGCCCACCATCAGGAGCCCAATTTTTGTTTTCACCATAAAGGTAAGAAAGCTGAATAAAATTTGGAAAACAACTAGTTGCGCAGCCTGCAAATGATCTATGCAAAGTTCTTCCTATGTTTAAGTGGCTTCTACTGTTTTTTTCTATAGAAAATCAACATACCTTAACTATTTTGGCAAACTCTAATTTTAAATAAAGAGCTGTCTCTTCTTTGTCTTTCTAAAAACTGCCAAGGTAATTTTACCTAATCCAAGGACGTGCAGTTTGGAACATGCATCACAGCTGTAACATAGGCCAGCTTGCCAGAATCATACATAGTTCATAGGTTTCAGTCCAGTTCTGGGTCTGGTTGTAGCACAGTTTAGGGCTTAACCCACAAAAGCTTGGAGAACCAGCACTATATATACTCGAATATAAACAGATCTGAACATAAACAAAGGTACCCAAACCCAGGAGACAAAAATCATGTGTTTCATATACTAACATTTAAAACATAAATAAACAGAAATGTATATAAAAGTGAATACATATGTCCATTGTGTGTAATTTTAGCATATATTGAAAAGGATAAATTACATGAGCTTCATCTGGAAATCTTTTTTTATTTATCCATTTTTACATGGTAAAATATTTTGTACTTTTGAGATGGTTATGATATGTTACTTGTTCCTAAATGATCTTTTGTGGATAATTGTTGGCCACCAGTGAATAATGCTTGGTGTCCACAAATGTGTAACAAGCTGTTTAATATTAAACAGCACCGTTTGAGTTTGATTCACACTTTACATGAACATTGGTGCGATCTGAGTACAAACCAATTTTTATTCTCAGGTCAAAAAAAACAAAAAATCTTGGTTTATATTAGAGTATATACAGAGATTACTCTACTAATAAAAATGATCTTAGCATTAGGTTGCTGAATTTATTGTCTTCAACTGTGTAATAATTGAAATGTTATGTATACTATGTATACTGCCGCACATGTTTTATATCAACTGCAATTTTTTCCTGCTTCCCATATATGAAATGCTTTGATAGAATGATAACACTAAACTGCATGTAACCATTTACCATCAGACAGTACCGTGTTTTGAATAACCCTATCATTTGTACATCTGAGTATGTTTATTTGTAAAAGTGAAAATAGAATTAATTATACGCCCTTAAGTACTGTATATCTGACTTCTCTTCACAATGAGAATGTTCCTGTAAGCTCAAATAATATCAGGTTCTTTGCACTTGCTGTTTATTATTGATTATGAACTACAGTTCACAATTTACAAATCAAAACCTCTCATTGCTGAAGGTACGTTACTAATGCTAACTGAAGAAGGATCACTGGCGTGTGGAATTAAAATCTAGCCTGTTATCTGAAGCCCAGAGTGGAAGATTTGGTTTGAAACAGATTTATATTTATAGCCCAGCAAAAGGATTGCATTTTTTGTGTATTTTTTTGCAATGCAATTCATCCAAAAGCATACTCATGCAATTGTTTTTCACTTTACATTAATGTTTATTACTATCAAAGCTGAGGATTGGGCATTGCAGGGTTAATTGCAATCTTTTCTTCAATATAAGCTTGCACATATATACATATACATATAGTGCACATATACAGTATATACACAGCATACCCTCAGCTAATGAATAAACTAATGTATGCATGCAAAGGAGTTAAATCATTCTGGCTCGACCAATCAAGATTTTGATTTTGGTTGCCTGTAACTGAGGAAATATTGTGTTCTGCTTTAAAAGGGGGGCAGCTGTGTTTTAGTGGCCTTAGTCTCTTATAAATCATTTAAAAACTATTCCACAGTGTGATATTGTTGTAAGATATCCTGCTATTATTATTCGCAACTCGTGAGTTAAAGACTACTGTTTCCATAAAATCTATTGTATTAAGTAGCTTTGTGAGCAGTGAAAGTTAGGCCAATGCTTTCTATTGTTATTCAAAGGAAAATATAAAACACTTTTTATCCAGAACAATTGAATAAAAACAAACCTGGGCAGTTTTTCAAGATTTGCATTTAGCGGATAGTATGACAATGAAACAGATACAGAAGAGCTGTAGGGACTGACCTGCTGTTAAAAATTCATTAACAGAGGATAGCAAACTTGCCAGATTAGGAACAAGAAGTACCCTTTGCATTTCCTTGACGGAATCATGTACTGTAAGAATTATATTTTGTTCTGTAAATTCTGTAATGTCAATTGCCATTTTACTTACACTAAAAAGCGGTTTAATTATGGTAAAAAAACATTTTAGCAGAGTTTCAAAAGAATGATACATAAAACTGTCCAAAGCAATTTATGTGCCCAGGGCACTATTATCGGGGCTATTGGTCTCCACAGTTTGATTTGCACCTCATTGTAGGTTTTTTTAGCCATACATTTGAATTTTCCTTTTGTGCACCTAATCCACCACATCATCCTCCTCTATTTTATTTACTATACAAACACAGAACACTTGAGTACTTTTCTTTGCAATTTTAAAGTTTATTATTCAATGTATACAACCAATGTTTGACTTACAGATGATTATGACAAGTCAAAAGCTAGCAGTACTTCTTAACGCTGCTGTTTAAATGCCATTTTTACTCAAACTATTTTGAGCTTTCAAAGTACTCCCTTACCCAAATTATATCCTTACCCACCCAAATCCATTCTAGCCAAAACTGATTCATTAAATTTATTGAGCACACATTAAGCCAAGAACTCATAGAAATAAACATTTTACAGAACAAAATCTATTGGTTGCCCAGGAAGTTTCAGATAAAGCTTTGAATGTGAGATACACATTCCTTTCCTCTGTCATTTCTCCCTTTGCTCCAATGTTTTTGATGTTCTCCTGCACTCCACCTGCTTCCACAAAGATGCACCAACATCCATTCATACCCTCAGACATCATGTTCACTTGCATGTATTGGCCAAGTATGCTCAAAGGTAAAATGTAACTTATCCTAAGCTCAAATTGTTCATCATAGAGTTTGTTAACCCTTGGGTAATACTTGTACTGGTTGAGAGAATACATTCTGATAGTGTATCCTCCACCACCTTTTTAGACCTACACCTATAATTCAAGTCTGTTAAGTTGCCTAGTGTTGCTTTGACATCCTAGATATTGTGATGCTAATAGATTCACTTTTTTCATACAGATAAGTACTGGTGCCTGACTTCCATCATGGATAGGACTCCAGGTAATGAAAATCAAATGACCTAGTTCACCTGCAATACAACCCAAGTACATCCACCCAGCTGCCTTACTGGATTTTTCACAACCCAATCTTACATAGATTTTGAAGTGTGACCATACACCAGGCTGTTGAAGTCATCTTTATTGTCAAATCCACACTGTTATCTCTTGCATTGAGGTCCCAATAAATACATTAGGATTTTCTGAGTTCCCATATTTATGCCAATTTTGCAATTATTAGATTTTCAGCAGACCAACATGTGACCATTTTTTTAGATCACTCACTTTTGTAGCTGTGTGTATGATTACAATTTATAATTTCCTGTTTTTTGTGGATTTTATTTTTCACTTCCTGTATATTGTTTGGAAAACATATTCAAATAGTTTACAAATTGATACACCGTTGTTATAGCCACTGAGCTGTTAATTTTACATCAGTAAGATTTGGGTCCAGCTACATGAATGAAAATAATCTTTTTTTTTAGGTTAAATCCTGTAGTGTTCAGGGGAGGCTTAATGTGTGAGAGAAGGAGATTGAGTTTAATAAATAAGCTTATGTCCTGGAAATTCACATGTCTTCAGGAGAAACAAAATCAATAATAAAAAGATGAAAACTTCAGGCTGGTTAAAACCTCTATGACACAGTTTAGCAGTGGAAGGTCACATAGTGACATTGACAGAATTAACCTACATTTATTGAAATAGAACTTGTAGCAGTATAGATTAAACATATACATACTATTTATACAGCATATACATGTTCCCTGATATAAAGTTCAAAATGTTTCCTGTTTCAGACTGGAAAACAACTTAGTAGAAGACATAAGATTAAAAGTAGACAAAAAAAAACAATGGTAGTACTATCATTATTTAATATAAATAATATTTATTAATATTATTAAAATTTTTAGAGATGGGACAGGTTCAAAGAATCCCCCTAACTCCAAACCTATTTGTTATAACCTGGGATGGATCTCTTTAGCATTGAGGTTGCGTGACTACCACATTCTTTCCAGTTCCTACCTCTCACTGCCTGACTACCCCATTCTATACATATACCCCCCATCTCACAGTCTCCCCCGTCCCCCAGTATGTTAGGACTGTTTATGTTTGTCCTCCTCTTTGTGTATTCCCTATACCCATTATGGTGTGATAGTGATACCAAATGGAAACAGATAGCCCTGATTCATTGAAAAAATGTTCCATTATTAGCGGTGCAGTAAGCCCAAGTTAACGTTCTGATATTGCTTATTGTCATATTAAAGATGGTTTATGGTTATATTGAGCTTGTTTTGTATCTATTATTGTAAACTTTGAATAGGCAACAATGTGAGACGTGTATTTCAGACATTAACATTAATGTACCTTTTTTATTTTCCTTAGTGAGTTTCTGAGTGTAAATGCGACACAAGTTATCATTCTGGTATTATCCTCATTGTTTTTTTTGGTTCATACTATAAGTTTCGCACCCATTGCTTTACCCTTCCTTTCCCACATTGCACATATGTACAATATTTTATCCCGCTTTGATTGTATGTTTAAAATGTAAAACCTAAAAAATAAATGATTGAAACAAAATAAATAGATATGTGTTTTTATAATTGGCAGCATCTTGAACCAGACAAAATGATCGAAAAGAGTCAACCTGGGGAGAAATGTTTTTACCTGGTATACCAGGAATTATTGAAATCATAATCATATTTCATTTGACAGCAGATTTTTTGTTTAGAAACAATAACAACAATATTAGTAATTTAATATACAGTAAACAAAGATTTATGATTTACTTATGACAACATTGTCGTGTTTTGGGGATGATTCTTTTTTTCTTTTCTTTGGTGGTGATAATTGTAAACTGTGCAATAAAGGCAAGATTTTGTTTCACAAAATCTGCTTTGGCAAACTGCTTTTTGGTCCCAATGCTAAAGGACCAGATGCTTTTTCAGAAATCCCCATCAGTGTATGGACCTATGGAATTTCAGTTATTAAGTGGGGAAAATGCCCAAATAAATTAAAGATTTTTGTGCAATTTGTCCTGGAAATTAACAATTCAATCAAGAGTTCAATCAAGATTGCTACTATTTCTCCAAATGTTTAGCAATTCCAAAATTGGCAACTTTGCTCCTTCTTAAGTTCTATGAATTACAATTTACAAGGCCTTTGATGTGGTGTCTGCTTTGTTTTTTTCAGGCTATTTTTCCATCATGTTCACCTGGAAATCATGTGAATAACACTTATCCTGTCCTTAGGTGTCCACATTAGCTCCTCTACTGTATCCATGATTGCTTTACATGCCTGACAATAAACATTTCATCATCTACGTTACACATGGAATGATTAGATTAGATTATATTAAAAGTATTTATTTCCTCTAAACTTCAGTAAAAATTGGCAGAGATTTTAATAACATTTTGCAATTTTGGTTCAATGAATTGCACTCAATATGAACAGGAAGAAAAATATGTTTTAAGGGTTAAATTAGTTTTATATGACTTCTTATAAAAGAATTCTTATAAAAAAGAAAAATTAGTGAAAAAAATAAGGGCTATTTATAAAACAGGGGATCTGGCATTCCCCTAAACCTTCCCTGGTGGGAAACAGTTACTATCATTGAAAGACATGAACCCATTTGGAACACGTCTTGGATTACATAATTTTAAAAAAGTAAAGAAATTGCAGCTAATGAATAGCAAACCAAATATTTCAAAGGAAAAACTCTTTCCAAAACAGCTAATTTCTGAGACTCTGTAATATATAGTTCAGTTTTTACAATAAATAAATTTGTTTACAAAGCAAACCTGTTTTTTTTTAGGAAAATAGAGTTAAACTGTGGTGTCTTAGATGAACACTAATTCTCAACTTTAGAATACATGATATATACCCATCAGGCCTGATCTATTCAAGCTCTTCAAGGCAGGAAAAGATAGACTATTATAGGAGATCCTGGGTCATCCAGCAGACCTGTAATGGATCTAGTCCACGATTGAAAAAAATGGCCAACCGATAGCAAATGATTTTTAGGAAATCCATTCCAGGTTTGATTGATCATCCAGGTTCTCCAATGATAGTCTCCAGTCTTGTAGAGCTTTAATAAATCATTGTGTATTTAATTAAACATGCTTCATTTTTCAGAGGTCTTTATTACAGCTTGTGGTTGCTGTTGAGACATGTTTTCATTATGTATACATTAATTTACAGATTTGTTTTCTGAAGAAGCACCACCTTACTTTCCACTATTAATGATTAATGGTTAATGATTCAAGACAAACTTGGAATTATGCTACAGTAGCAAAATATTTTCTATAATGCCATTAACTTGGCTAGAAACATAATTCAACAATGTTGTGCCTAATAGCAGAGATTCTGGGAACATATGCATTCTGTAAATCAGTAGAGAAACCCTTTGCCCTAACCCTCAGATGTTTAGATTAGCCCTAAGTAATTTTTATTGAATTACTTAATTGATCTATCGGTCAAACCTAATAAATCACCACATTTTTCCATGAGAAATAATTGTTTCTGACAGTTTTGTCTATTTTTAAAGATGCTTGCAGCAGTTTCTTTGCTAATTCCCCCTAGATGTGGACAAGGTTAAAGATAATTCATCAAGATAGATTTTACCAATTTACAATGAAGTGCTCTCGATTTTATCATGAAGCTGAAGTCCAGGCAATCCGGTAAGTACAATTTAAAAGCAAATTTTGTTTTTTAGTAGTTTTGGATAAAAATAAGGTATAAAAGGTAATTCGAAAACAATAAAAATGTTATCAGATGATCAATGAGGTTTGGATTTGCCAATACCATGAGTCTGCAGCAAATTCTGCAAGTTTAGAAATGTGTAACACCAGCAAATGTTTAAATAGGAGGCTTTTAAAAACCCAGCCCCCTCACTACAAAATCAGATGGTCCAAACACCTATAGTGTTAATCTTCTGCAACATGCCACAGGGATAACAAAATGCATAGGAAATATTTGGGTCACAGTACTTACCTTGGGTAGATTTTAAACAACTAAACCCTGCTTTAAAAGAACATCATTTTATTGGCAGTTCATTATCTATTTTTGGGCTAGTGTGTCGCCATCACAAAGTATCTACAATTCCGAGACCATTGCCTCCTATATGGATCAACCCTGATTTTGATAGTGGGCATATTTTCAAGTGTGACATTTTCTTATTAGCTCCAAAGCGAGACCAATGGTTTGCAGACGCACCACGACTTTTGAAAATAAAAATACGCTGCCCTTCCATATTCTAAACGCGGCCAAGCTGATGATTCCATTGACATGGAAATCGTCACATACTCCTTCCATTAAAGATTGGCTGACAAAGATAGACAACAACGGGGAATGTATTTTTTGTTGAGTTAGATGTTACACTTGTTTTTTACTAATTTTTGGGTGGTTAATCCAGAAATTACACATCCAGTTTTTGCAATACAGGGTACCCTCCATTTTTGTCAAAAAACATAGATTTTACATACAATGAAAAAATTATGATATAATAACTTGAATGTACTGTTTATTTAAATTTCTTTTGTTCATACAAAGGATTTATTGTTACTTCATGACATTTTTTTACAGTAAAACATTTGAAAATTAATCGGATAAGCGGTTAGACAGCGGTAAACATTTACGCTTATAGCTTTTTGAGTGTTCAGTGTTAGGACAATCCCCCTGGATGCTCCAACAATAGTTAAGCCATCATATGTACATCCCATCTACCCTGATACCGTCCTTCTATGACCTTCAAATCTTGGTGGAATTGTTCACTTTGCTAATCACTGACTGCACCAAGGTTTTCCAGGAAGTTAGAAAGATGGCTATTCAGAAAATGCACCTTGATGCTCATAATGCAACCAAGCATTTTGTAGCTCTCCAAGAGTTTTTGGACAATTTCTGTGTAATTATTTTTGTTTAGGATTTAGTGTTTTCAAGAAAGTCCTTGAAAAAGGCTTTCAATGATAACCATGCGTTCATTTGGACTCCTGACATTGTCCTGATGAAGAGTTCATCTTTTATGAGCTGCCAAATCTGTGGACCATCAAACACACTGGCCTATATTTTCTCAAATCACAGGCTGAGAAATGCCAAAATGAGGTACTTGAAACAGTCTCTTTCAGTTAAGCTTTAACGAACTGCTTCATCAGACCGAGTTTTATGTGCAGAGGTGGGAATATAATATTCATTTTATCAAGTGGCTCATGTAGAATGTTTGGATCATCTGGTTTTAGGGCAGATCTTGGAGGACAATTCCTTTCCGCCTAATGCCTCTCACAAGCTCTGCTGTCCCACATGCACAGAAAACAGGGATACATTTTAATTTTGTCAACACAGATGACCCAATTGCCCTGGTTATATTGCAGCAACTTAATGACTCTCTTTATGTCTGCATATTCCTCACAAAGAGAAACTGAATGGCCAATTGGGTCTGACCGAAATTTATTGCCATTGTGAAGGAGCACACACTTTAAGTTCCGCTTTGAGCTATTGATGAACAGTCGCCATTCAGTTGAGGTATTCATTGGATTTCCCAATTCCTCCATTGAACCAGGCATGTTATGGCAATACACAGAGCTACTGTCAGTTCTAAAGTACTGCAGAAATGCAATTTCTCTGGTTCGAAAGTACAATACCTTAGTTCCTTTTTCTCACGCAGTCTTGATGCTAGGAGTCCTGAAGCCTTCATCAATAGTCCCAAATCATGTGCCAAATCACTCAACTCATGCTGATCAAATCCCTTATGAACAGAGTCCTCTTCAATTTCAAACTCTTCATCCTTGTTGTCACCTAGTTCATCACCATAATCATGTTCTTCAAGAG
>NC_092858.1:124838539-124841575 GCF_032062135.1 Pyxicephalus adspersus
TTATTAAACACTTGACAGTTCCAAATAAAATACATTCAATTCCCCTGAAGGTTATTAGTTAGACGTTTAAACTTCTCAATGCTTCAATGCTTTCTTTCACATCTGACAATAAAAATACAAAAGCTGTTTAATTTGACAATATCAGATGTAGTTTTATTACACTCATCCCCTGTGGCTAATTTCTATATGAAAGTTCAGACCTGACCTTTCTAATACCCTCTGCCAATAAAATTTATGAGTAACCCTTAACCTTTTCATATGCTTACAAATACTGTATATACTTTGAGCCAACAGCACTTAGGTTGATTCCTTATTGCAGAGGATATTTAACCAATAATAAAAAATTATCAGGTGTGTGCCAATAGTATGTTTTAGTCTTACTATGAAACTAGTGTTTTCATAATTTATTTCTGAAGTTATTTCTAGGTTTTGATGTAAGAATTCCTCCTTCAAGGTGTGTGATCTGGGGTTGCTTATGTGTGCCATCTGCCAACATTGACTGGCCTTGCATATTTACAAACTAGCCCATCACTAACAGCATTAATAAACATACAATAAATAATACATTGTTAAATATCCAGAACAGGCTTCTAGTTTTGAGTTTGAGCCTTGATACCTTGATCTAAAAGAGGACCTCACCCATGCTGATTCCAGCTGTTACAGACATATTGGTGGGGACATTGGATATAACATTTGAACCTCCACTAGTCTAGAGATGCAAAGGCTAAGGGTGATCCAGCAAACCTGTAATGGATCTGGTCCAGGATTGAAAATATTTGAAAACAAATAACAAACTTTTAAGACATCAATTTTCCAGGATTACTGGATCTCCCAGCTTCACTGATGAAAGTGTACCCTCTCCAGCCTTGGAGAGCTTTAATAAATCAAGTCCAATGAGAGAAAAAAACAAGGGAACCTTTGCTGTTCTTGGTGCTATTTATACCAACTGCATTAAGGAAACTCTAAGGGAAAATGTTTTACCTATTTGGGCATTCTTCTGAGGCGTGTGTCCACCGCTCTGCAAAAAATCTTTGAAATTACATACTTAGAGTAGATACTAGTAGACTTTTAGTGCAGCAGACTGGGGACAAGACTAAACCCAATTAAAGGTCCCACTAGCGCAACATAAGGCCCACTCAATGGTGGCACGGCCAGACAGAAACTCAACTTTGATGCCATGTTTCCACCTTGTGAAGCCTCAGGGTTATTCTGATATAGGCTTTGGAATATGAATGTACTTCCAAAAGCCAATTTCAATATTTTAGTTTAGTTAGTAATAGACTGTAAGGAGGCTGTAGCAGACAAGTAGCACTAAGATGCAGCAAAAGATGAAAAAACTAGAAAAAGGTGGTGAAGTGATAGTGTTTGTTATTATACATAATGCTTTAACAAATTAAATGTCATTCAGTAGGGTTTAACTATACCTAACTTGAAATTTAGACATATACCTACAGGGAGATCTGAGAAAATTGTTTATGCACTGCTATTGTTTACATGTCAGTATACAGTGGGTATGAGTCGATATCAAATATAAAATGGAGTTTGCTTTAATTTATTGTTTTTTTTTTTTTTTTGTTTTGGAGCAACAAATCTGCATGTTATTATACAACATAACATGAATTACAGATATATCATTAAGGAGAAGCACATATGGGCCAGCAAAAAATGATATGGTAATGTTAGTCCACTAGATGGGAAATTCTGTTCTACATTCCCTACTGCACATATAATAATTTTACATATTTACCTGTTAACTTCAACACAAACTGTAAATAAAAGTTATCATCAAGTCCCATCAATTTCATATATACTGTATTTATATATTAACAGGTAAGGCAAGCTGGGATCTGCAAAAAGCAGTCCCCCATTAATAATATTTTCTATTGTTTTACCCACTCTAAACTGATGAAAACTACTTTTTCATTCAGGTAAGCAAAACTTGAAATGATGCAGCTTTAAGGCATTCTAAGCATGTTATGTCAGTGATTTGTGTATTAGCTTCAGCAGCAGCTTTCAGAAAACATCCACTGAACCATAAAGCTTTTCTGAGTCAAATTAGAAAAGAAAATAGAATTAGATCATTTAACAAGTCAAACCTAACCTTTCACTAGAAACCCATGTGACTAAACTGAAGCTGTCTAATTATGGACATTATTATAAGAAAAAACAGCTTACAGGAAAAGGTAAAAATGCTTGAGAAACATAAATAAAAACAAGAAAAGGATGGATAGGATATAAAAATTATTAACTTACCATTGTGATGACTGAAACAGAAGACAGATCATTATGAATAAACACTATCCATGTATTCACCGGTCAACATTAACTTAATTGGTAATAATAAAAATAATAATAATTATTACAAAAATTTTTGAGTTTTTTTGTATATAATTTTTGTATATATTACTATACTTGTAACAGGGGTAAATGGGTATACATTTTTTTCTTTAAAAATGGGTAGTTTATATTAAGTATACCAAATTAGATGCCCCTCATCAAATTCTATCCAGTGCTAACATTCAACCTCAGAGAACAATGGCTGATGTATGCACAGTGTAGTTAGGGGTAGTTAAAATTGACCCACCACAAAACTGCAAAATAACACGGTAGTGGTTTGGCAAGAGGTCATTACTGCATTTAAAAGCACAATAAAATAATTTATTATCAACAATAAAATTCAAAACATTACAAAAAACACATAATTTATAGCAACCTAATACACAGAAAAACTGCAGAACTGCATTTCAGCAAAAGGCAATGGGCCTAAATTAATAAAGCTCTCCAAGGCTAGAGAGGATACACTTCCTTCAGTGAAACTGGGTGATCCAGCAAACCTGGAGTGGATTTCTTAAACGTCATTTGCTATTTGTTTGCAAATGTTTGCAAATGTTTTGAATCCCAGACCAGATCCATTTCAGGTTTGCTGGATCACCCAGCTTCACTTTCAGCAGTTACAGAATGGTCTATAGAATCCACAGTTTATGCCACCTTCAATGGTTGTACAGTATTGTTTGACAATGTTTATTTTTGTTTTTT
>NC_092858.1:124843511-124871340 GCF_032062135.1 Pyxicephalus adspersus
AAAAGTCATGTCTAAGGCAACCAAACATTCCTGCAAACTTTCTTGCTTTATTGTCCAGTAATCCTTAATATGTGTTCATTCCTCACATATTTTCTGTTTGTCACTGGGGGTCTAACTTTCCCACACGACATGGCTAACATCTGCCAATTACCATCCTCTTGTCTTGAGTGTAGCCCATCTTTACTGGCCAGCAAGTTGGACAGTGGAATGAAAGTTGGCATGACTTGAATGTAATGTAAGTAATGAAATCAGGCCAAAGTAACAAAAAAAATCTAAATAGGAAAGAAGCATAGATTTTTTTTGTGTAACAAAAGTATAAGTAAGCACAGCATAGTATATCCTACTACATTTAATTTAGGTTCAAATTAGAATATAGATTCCCCTAACAAAAGCATACCATAGATTAGGAAAGAATATAGTAATAATTCTGTTAAAATGCAGGCACTGTAAATTCTTGCTGTTCTCTTGTAAGGTTGAAGGCTTCTAAATCTGGCCAATTTCTGTAATCAGAAAAGTTACTTCTCTGACTTCTCTAAATTGACAAATATATATATACATAGTTACATAGTTAGGTCAAAAAAGTCCATTATTATAAACCACTAGGGAAATAAACATATGCCAGATAAAAACCCTTTAGGCATAGTGGATCCACAGGAAAGCAAAAAAAACCTGACACAATTTGCTCCAACGGGAAAACATCCGATGTTCACTAGGTCAACAGTCTCTGTTATCTTTAAAACTTTAATACCCAGCTAAATTATGTGCTTCTGGAAAAGCATTCAGCTTTTTCTTAAAGCAATCTATAGTAGTTGCTAAAACTACTTCCTGAGGGACCCAATTCCACATTTTCACAGAACTTAGAGTGAAGAATCCCTTCCTTATCCAGAGATTAAATGTCTTTTCCTCCAGAGGCAAAGAGTGCTGCCTTGTCCTTTGTAATGATCTCAAAGTGAATAATTGAGAAGATATGGACCATTTATATATTTTTATAGGGTGATCATATCCCCCTTTAAACGTCTCTTCTCAAGGGAGAATACATTCAGTTAAGCTTATCTCACCTCATAGCTGAGCACCTCGATTCCTTTTATTAGTTTAGTTCCTCTTATCTGCACTCTCTCCAATTCCACAATGTCCTTTTTCTGAACTGGTAACCAAAACTGGACTGCATGTGATTAAAGACTCTCTAAAAATTAGAAACAATAAGCCTGATTTAAAAAAGTTCTCCAAGACTGGAGAGGATACATTTTAATCAGTCAACCTGGGTGATTCTAAAATCCTGAAATGGATCTGGTCCAGGGTTTAAAATATTTGCTAACAAATAGCAAATGACTTCAAGAAACCTATTGCAGGTCTACTGTATCACCTAGGTCCATCGATTAAAGTATAGATAAATCAGGCTCAATGGCTTAGAAATAACTCAGTTTTTTGAAGACACGTGGGTGTAATCCATACGGTCCTGATGATTTGTCAACCTTAATTGAATTCAACTGTTTCTCAACCATATCAATTTTGAGCCATTGCATTTAAAGCTGTGACATTGCTATTTGCATTTGTGTACACAGAGATAAAAATATTTAGTAAATCCACTTTTTTGTATCTCCAGATATAAACCCCAAGACATCCTTTAAGCTTACATTCTCAGATTTTATTATTTTGCTAATAAAATATGTAACATTTTTGGGGGGTTGCCACTTATATCTTTTGCAATCTGTCATTCATTTTGAAGTTTTGTACATTTGATTTCCTGTTGTTATATTCTTTTACATTTTCAAAAGATGAAGGTGTTCCTTTATTTTTATATTTCTGGAATGCCCTTTTCCTTTTTTATGGCATTTTTAACATTAGCTGTGAGCCACATGGGTTTTCGTTTTAGTCTCTTAAACCTATTACCCACTGGAATATATACAGTATATCCATGCATTTAGAGAAAGAGCTGCGAGTCTAACCTGCCACCCTGGTTCTACATGAAATGAAAGCTACCACTCAACTACTTTGCATTTATCTATGCAGTTCCATTTTACTCTATAGCTGGATGCTTTTTCCAGGACATTATTTTAAATGTTTTAACTATATTGTCACAAATCTTATATACATACATTTTGTATGCAATATCTCATGGATTTAATGAGGAAAATGTACAAAGCTTAGATTACCAGGATGTTTGGTTCTATCTTTTCATTTATAGTACAGAGCTGCTGGCATCACACATAAAAAGTAAAAAATATGTAAAAAAAAAATCATACAAAAAGACTTCACAATTTAGGAATCTCTGAACTAAATAGCAGACATGATTAATAAGTAGATTTTCTATACTACTGAATCAGAAAATTAATCAGAAAGTCATCCTAGTTCGCAGAGCAAGCAAATTGATTTTTACTGGCTAAGAAATAGATCAGACCAATTTTTCTTCCGCTCTGTTTGAAAGCATTTTTGCTAAAGATAAAGCTCTACCCAAAGCAATTAAATAAAACAGCCATAAAAATACACAGTCGCGTTCTAAAAACTATGTGTATATATAAAAGATATAACACTGTCTCAGAGGGACAAAATTCCATTTAAATATGCACAGAAGCAGGGAATATGAGGTTGTGTCAATGTTGAATTAAACATAAGATTTAAAGCACTTGGAGGTGAACACAAACCTGTTCAGTATCCAGCTCTGTGAATATAAATGTTACAAATGGTGAAGTTTCTGTCTAACATAACATCATTTATGCACTGCTAGATTATAAAACAAAGAAAAAGAAAGTACTATAGTTGAGGAATCTTAATGTGCTAATTAAAAAAAGTAAAAACGCAATGAATGGAAGTTGTGTTCAACAAAGTTTACCTGGGGAGAACACAATATTTGTCTGCTGCAGCTTCTAATGTACGCATTGGGAGGCTATGTGAAGCGGAATTAAAATAAGCACCTTCAGTATAGGAGAGAAGGCTGTACAACTGTGGAATTGGAAGAGAAGGCAGGCGTTCAGCTTAAAGATTATAAAATGAGACCTATAAAATACAATAAAGCAATATACGTCAAGTGATATCTAAAATACTTTATGATAATTGCCCTTTTATGTCTAATATTCATTGCTTCATAAACATCAGCAGTTTACAAATGTCAAGAGAACAGATGCGGAACATTATAACTGTTCATAAAAATAATTTATGCTCTAATTATAGCAACTGGTTAGAAATATTTTTATCCATTAAAGTACATTTGCCGTGAGCTTGTACCAATATGCCCCACATGTGACATTACTTTAGGGTGCATTGGAAATAAATATCCTTGTAAAGTAAATTACAAGTATTAGGAGTGTTAGGTTTATACAAACAATTACCTTTGCTCTTTCATTGTTTGTAATATATCAATATAAATTAGGATTCTAGTGGTGCTATATTTAGAAAAACTGTATTATTGTAAAGAGCCAGACAGCAAGAGAAATTAATTAGGGAACTGTTCTTGTCAGATATGGCAGACAAATCGAAAGGTTAACTCTATTTTATTCTTAGTTTTATATACCTCACTTTAGTCATTTTCTCATCAAGGTGTGTGGATCTGCTTCTCGAAAGTAGAAGACTTCCATGTGATTTTGTTTGCCCGTACACTTGACCAACTTGCCTCCTGGTTTGAGAGATTACAGTATGATGTTAAATTGCTTGTTCCTAGCGTAAAAGTAAATGGGTCATATATTGTGCTTATCCACAATATTGTATTAATCTAAATTATTGCACATGCCTGGTCCTTTTTAATGTAGGTTCTTATCAACAATCATCCGCATAAGTGTTTTCCCATTGGGTCATGGGTAATCTAGATCAGTGTTTTTCAAACAAGGTTCCTCCCAAGGTTGCTTGGTCAGTTTAAGCGACACCAATAATCTTTTTGGCTATCTGTAAGGGTTTTATTCTTCCCACAGGCACGTAATGTAAAAGGTATTCTGACCACCATGCTAATTTACAGTGAGCTGTAGATATACTAATTATAGAATGGGTTTCCCAAAGGCTTAGAAGTCATTTCAAGGGTTCCTTGAAAAAAAAAAGGTCAAGAAAGGCTGCTTTTGGAGAGATGTAAAAAGTCTTACAGAGTTGCAGTGCAGATAAGGTACTCCTACAATGAAAACTGATTGTAAGGTTTTGATACTGAATTTCCACATTTATTTGTGCTGTATATCTGCCAGGCTTAGTGTGACTCAGGGGGAAAAAAAGATGCTGAAAGCTGTAACTAGAACAATGAAAAACAATAAGAAATAGAGCATTACCTGGTCTGCCAGCGTCCTTCTTTGTGATCACCGTCCTCTCGCATCCTCCCGCCAGTGTCTTCCACATCTGATGAGTCACCCGGGAGTTCCCAAGGACGTGGGTGCGTGCGGCCATTGTGTTGGGGGAGTGGCGGGAATTTCAAAATATTTTGTATTGCATTCAATACAAAATACCAGTATAGAATGCAATACAGTGGATTTCTATGTCTAAAAGCAGTACATTGTCTTTCATAAAAATGTATTTTACAGTATAATATAATAGTATGAGTATAATATTTATTAATTTATTTTTACATTTAAAAAAATATATATATATATTTTTTTAAAATGTATTTTTTTTTTTTATTTATTATTTTGACGTGATTTTGCGTTTCAAACTTTATTATACTCATACTAATATATTATACTGTAAAATAAATTTTCATGAAAAACAATGTACCGCTTTTAGACATATATAAATCCGGACAGAAATGAACAGCCCAGGAGGTTAAACTTTGAAGTCATTTTACCTTGCTCTCTTATTTTTGGCCAAGTGTAAGTAATCATTTCTATATATTTAGTGAATGCTAATATAGTCCCAGGTGAAGCCCTGTTTTTTTTACAACTGTACAAATGTATGTTATTGACAACATGCTGACTCTCCAGTATCCATAGTAATACTTTCCTCCCTAGAATGACATTTCAAATATCTATAGAATACAAATCCTTGCTAGCATGACTCTAAAGCTCCTACTCTATCAGCCATTGATGCATATGAACAACTGAGGTGGACTGGAGCTATGACAAACACTAACAGCATACAAATGCATACAATGCATACAAATGCGTTAACGCGTTTCACGCTGCAGTGCTTAATTATAAAATATATAACTTGAAACTTGTTATGCATCCAATGTTTTCATCTTAATTTGGTCTGATTTTGACTTCATTTGATTTGTGTACAAGAAATGAAGCACTCATGGAGTAATATGGAGTAAAGAGGCACAGCAGCTAAAATATACATGAGACCATCCGGTGTTTGTCAGCCACTACATATAAGATATAAGGCTCTGTGTGATAATGTGAAGATTAAGATAAGAGAGAGACACTAGTCATATCAGAGAGGTATCAGACACTGTGTTTTATAGAGATGTATGAGATTGTGTGTATAAGAGACAATTGTATTGTAGCAACAGAAACACACATGATGAGTTATATAATCATATGGTATTATGTATAATAGAGAAACATAAATCACTGCATGTAATAAACATTAAGTAAAAGCGATGCAGAGGGATAACACTATGGGACTAATAATTCATAGTTGTTTTTATATACCAGACAACATTACGTATATGTTATGCTCTGTTCCGACATCCTATATTACCTTAAAAGAACCTCATTATATTTGGTAAGCTTTTTATCAGCTTTCTAAAATAAACTTAAAAGGTTAAAGTACAAAATCTGAAAGCTTTTACACTGCTGATTTGAGTCAAAGCTTTGCCCTACTTAATAGTTAGTGTCCCAGTTTACAAGAAATGTATGAAAATCCCAAGAAAATGTTGTTACATCTGAATTGCTATATTTCTGCTGTAAGCCAGGATGATTGCTCTTGCCATGTTAAATTTCATACTTCTGATTTTGAGGAACTAATCAGGTCATTTTCATGAGCGGTAAAAGCAAATTCCACATTTTGGGTAATCCTCATATAAATGTTATTATTTTAAAGAAAATGCAAAGGTGATATCTGTTGATAAAAACAGATGTTTCAAAAAAAAAAAACATGGTTTCAACTCACAGATGGTGAGGGTAAATCCAAAAATTTACAAATGTTACTAGAGCTGGCTCCACCATGCAAACTGTGATGTAAGCGCTTGTTCAGACATGAGATCTTTTCAAGAGTTTTTGAGCCGTTTTATGCTTGCAAAAAACAGTTAACATTGGGCCAAGTAGGTCTGTTTATTATCCTTCATTTGACAGGGAGCATGAGGCGACTCCATTTCCATGAGAGGTGTTTCCAAACCAGAAACCAATCCTGGACGCCAAGCTGTGCATAGTAAGTTCCAGGAATGACAACATTTTTTACTGCAGGCCTGAACAAACCCTGAGACAAATTATTTTAAGGTGGTTGTTCTCACTGGTGTATTGAAGGGGTTTTGGTGTTCTTTATTCCCTTGGCACTATAACCTTTATGGTCAAGAAGGAAAAAGAAATACCAATAAATAAAATTTATATTTAAAAAGTTGTCTTTTACAAAGCTTAGATGCAAAGTCAATTGCCCACCCATAATTTCAGAAATGAACAAGATTTTAAAGTACCAGAACATTCAGGGAATCCAGGCTTTAAAAACGTATGTGTTATGCAGGCATCTTGAAGTGCCTGTTATGTGCTGATAGCACTGGATTAGATTTTAAACATTGGTATTGCTGAATAATACAGTAAAACTAAAAACACATGAGAATTAAAAAAAAAAACTGGCACAATCAATACCTTCAAAATTACTGAACCCAGCAAGTTCTGGCATTCATTTCTAGTGTTGAAAACTCCTGACAAATAATCCAGTCAAATTTTGACTTTAACCCAAATCCTAACAGCAATCGTCAATTCTATTTCATAAATAATGAATAAATAAAAAATAATGGTATTCACCATCTTTATATACAAACTATGTAGCCTTTATTTAAAATAGTTGCATTCTATTTGTAAAAATCATGTAGTCAGAAACTAGGTACTGCAAAGACTTACCAGTTGATTAATAGTAAAGTCTTTTATTTACTATAGGTTACTACGTTACCAATTTTTTAATTGACAAGTCAACAAGAAGAGAAAAAGGGGCAATAAAACAGTGTTTTTTTTATTTTTAAGAAGAAATGGGAAAAGTTGCTACCTGGGTCTAGGTGTCAGCATCTAATTTGTCTTCAACCACGTTTTTTCTTTTTCTGAAACATTGTTTTCACACATAAGTCCTAAACCGCTTTTATTTGTAGGAATGTTTTGGTGCTAACTCCCTTGACTATTGATTCACATGCAAGTCCTAATTAGTTAGATTTTTCATGCTTTCCTTGTTCTCATGACATTTAACAGCAGGAAAGCAAAGTTATCTCAGGATGAAAATTACAGGTTATGCTTAATAATGAAACAGCATAAGCAGAACATTTACTGAAAATTCATCCTTGCAATTAAATAACTGGCAATCAACTGTACTTTTACTAGACTTCAAGATGAGTAATAAAAAGAGTAGGAGGAAAGAAAGTTGTTTAAGCTGTGCTGCCTTTAGTAGCGTGTTAGTATGAAATAGCTTCATTTAAAATATGAAAGTACCTAGTCATAAAGAATACGCAAGCACATGTATGAAAAAATAAAACCAAGAGATTATTACTATATTATTATTATTACTATATATGTCATTATATAATTTTCAGATGTATGATGTATAATTACCAGATCATGCACATAAACTCAGGATATTTAATGACTAAATACTGTTAGGCTAGGTACACACATGCAATGGTTCTCGTACGATTATCGGCTCAGGGCGGATATCAGACAAGAATCTTGCGTGTGTACAGTGCTCATCGTTCATCGTCCCAGCGACCGTCCTGGCAGATCTCCATCGTCCTCTCCATCGTTCTCCCCCTCCCCTCTCTATTGAGCAGAATGGTGCTGTATGTACAGCGCTTGTTTATGCATCGTGCAGTGGTTTCTCATTGGAAAGGATCATGAAAAATCCTTTCCAATGACAATAATTGATAATTAGAACCACAGTCCTTTTCTGTTTGTTTTTCTTTTTTCTTTTGTTTTAGTAGCATATAAAGTTTTTGTAGTTTTTTTAGATAAAACATGCATCATTAAACAGCGTTTTTTCAGTAAAAGAAGTTCAAATCCTCTTTTAATCAGATCCAAATGCCTACTTTGGCTTTGTTTTCATTACGGCAAAATTGTCAATCTTTAAAAGCCTTGCTTAAATTTGTTTGTACTGTATTGTACTGTAGTGACCATTATTAATATTACTATTAATAATAATAAACAGTATTTATATAGCTCTGACTTATTACGCAGCTCTGTAAGTTAACAAGGCTATTCTCTAGCCTTTTAGCTACCTGCACACAATACATTTAGGTATCAGCAGCATTAAACTGAAATGGTTTTACCATAAATTATCTTTATATACTATTTACCTTTTTAATTTTACTTTTTATCAATCAAAAACTGTGTTGGGGAACAATGAATAAAGAATCATTACAAATGTTGATGTATTTATATAGTGGTCGCATGTACATTATATTTTTATATTTTTCAAATAAACTGTGTAGTAAAAAATGAATTTTAATAGGTACCATTAAAGTCCCATATATGTTGTTAGTCAATTTGTATATAAAGGGACACTGTCAGAAGAGATTACCAGTGGATGCTATTACTGAATTCTTGAGAATGACAGTCGGTATGCTGACAGTCATGCTATTGCTTTTGTTTAAGTGCTGAGTAACTTACTGGAAACAAATATAGAGATGGTAGTTTTGCAATTAGTATTTTTTAGGGATAAGGATACATAGTAGATTCTACAAAGACTTCAATTGACAAACGTTAGCAGGTATATACCAATAACAAAGTACAGTCCAAAACGTTGTCAGTGTTGTCTTAGATATAATAGCTAGTGTAAAGGATTTAGCTATCATAAAGAGGAGACTTGTCTCTGAAGCTTGGGAAAGAAAGAAGGCTGAGTTTTTAGTTTAGTTCCACTTTAAGGTTGACTACATGACGGGCACTCAGGTGGGTCAGAGGTTAGCACTCTGGCCTTTGAATCGCTAGGTCCCAGGTTGGAATATTGTCCAAGACTACTATCTGCAGGTTCTCCCTGTGTTTACGTGGGTTTCCTCCCAGTACTCTGGTTTCCTACCACTGCCTTTGCATTTTACCAGTAGTTTCATGGGAAAAGAGTTAGCCATCATCATCCTGATCAATATATCAGTGAGCCTGTCAACATATATTTTATATCTGGTTAAGGTAAACATGTTCAGTGTTCAGATTAGTTGAGTTGCTTTTGATCATTGAGTTGTACACTGGAAATGCTTATAGCTCAGTGATATACCTGGAATTCAAGGTTTTGCATATCAGATCATAGGTTATTTTAGAATAGAAAGGATACATAGTGAGTTCTTCCCATGTAGCTTTAGGAAATGTTTTTCAGGTTTACTGCCAATCCTCTTAAGTTAAATTAAAAGGAAAGATACAAAGTTTTTTTTGGCAGACAAATTATTTTATAAATGTTAAAAATCATAGAGCAATGCATGAAAACACATGAAGTAGCATACACTGTAATCATTTTGATTCGCTAACAAGTACAAACATGCGTCTCTGTTAGAGTAAGACATCACTAATGATGTACAGTAGTCATACAGTGAAATACATTGATTGTAGGATTATTGGTTGGTAGTCATAGAGAAATATTGTCATCTCTTTCCAAATGCGTTTCGCCAAATGGCTTCCTCAGGGGACTCTCTAGAGACTTTAAGCTATTAAATGAAAGATATTTCACATTTTTATGTTAATCTAACATGGGAATTTTTCAATATAACAATAAAGGTAGTTGGATAAATAAGTAGCAAATATGTTTTTTCTTCTATTCAAAGGTATAAGAACATAATCAAAAATCAGCTAGTCCTGAATTAGGTAATACAACCTTGGATGAAAAACAACATGTCAAGTAAAAAAGCAGAAGCAGTGTGTGAAAAGTACACGGTTACTTTCATAGAAATAGGAGGGTACGTAGGAGTCAGGTGCTGGTTATCAAATGTATTTAACTAGCTAATAAAAATTTGGAAGTTTACTGGTCTGCAGTATTCAGGTGTATGTCATTGCCAAGGAGAAAGACATTAGCAATGCTCTTAGAGAAGCCATTGTTGTTTATAAGGCCATTTCCAAACAATTGAAGTCAACATTCTATAGTTGGAATGCTTATTCACAAGTGCAAAACATTCAGGACAGTTGCCAATCTTCCCGGCAGTGGATATCCCAACAAATTAACCCCAAGATTAGAATGGTCAGGCTGAAAAAAGAAAATATGGAAGGTGTTGCAATGGCACAAAGTCTAGACCAACCCAATTGGAAGGATGTGGATGTGCATAAATGAATGCCTGAAAACCTCAGTGAACTGAAACTCACCCAATTATGTCATGACAAATGAAATGTGTGTATATTTTGTTTTTGGAATGATAAACTGTTTCTTTAGAGGCTTTTTAGAAAAAGGTGTATTGTTGTGAAAATAGAATATATATTTATTTTTTGGAAAGTGCAGTAAACTATGTTTCATGTGATTTTGTGCTTAATAATTTTATTTTTTCGTGTTTTGTACTTAATATCACACATGTGCAGTTTAGCAACTCAGGCTTGGTGAAAACATCCATGCAATTAATAAACTGTGAAAGAAGACCACACAGTCCCCAGAGACAGATTAGCAGATGCACAGACCCTAATCCCAGCTGGAAAAAAAAATCCTCAGATAGGTCCGTGACATTTATGTTTGTGATTTCTAGACTCAGCAACCTTTGAAAATGAAGTAATTATCTGTAAGAATTCTGCACCTGGGATAGCTTTGCAGGGAAGACTACAGCAGCTCTCAATACCCTTCCAAGCTATGCACAATGATTTGTCTACAATAGTGGACCAGATGTGTCCTCACTCTATCAAATGTATCTACCTGAAATGGGTTTTTGGTACCTGTAGTTAAGCAGAAGGGTAAATATATCAGGGCCATGGTAACCACACAGATCCACTTTTTTAATTTTCAACAGTAATTACCTGCTTTAGTTGGCCACAGACAAGGGGGATATCTCCCTCAAATGGAAAGGTGAGCAGATATCTGTCTTTCCCTGTCATGGTTTTTTAATCTCCAGACCTGCACCCATCCTGAAAACAGCACATTTGTAGGTACATTGGATCCCTATTTTTATCCAAAAATATTTTGCAAAAGGTTATAAACTCTTTCTTTGCTGTAAAGACTGCCCAAAACATTATTTTAGTAATATCACAGATATAGTGATATTGCAGTGCACCATGCGTTTCATTTCAGATATTTTATATTGTAACACATAGAACTATTAACACGCTGTCCTGCGAGCATATAAAGTGTTCAGTTGGAAAAAAAATAGAAATAGCAATCCAAATGGTAAGTATACACCTCCAAATATACACCTCCATAAAGCAAAATTACCACTAGCCTAATGGTTTATAATCAAGAGAACTTGACATGAGCCCCCAATTACACCAGTAGATTAAATACTATTTTATAGTAGAAACAAATATATAAGTATCATCTTTTCACCACACCCCTAAAATAGAGTTCTTAAATTAGTACACAGTTACTTTGTAGTGATGGTAAATGTCTTCCTTGAGCAAGCAGGACATTCTGTGTGTGCACATCAGAGTTCTAATTGCATGCGCAGGGCTAATTGCTGGAAAACAGCCGACTGCAATGATTTGTAGAAACAAGATCAAGTTGTCTACATTATGTAAAATTTGGTGTAGATAATCCAAAATCATAGCATTTCTATGAAACTTAAGGGACAGGCAGGACAATGGAGCAGACTTTGTTACAACACTTACCATGAGTTACTAGTAATAGATATTAGGGTACAGCTAATGGATATGGATTCCAATGGTTACAATATGTTACAACTCAGGGACAATTGTTGTGTACATCCATACTACTGGTTTCTGCATGGCATTTGTGCACCATGTTTGCTCGTTTGTTGACCCAACCACTTGTAATTTGATTTGACAACTGTAATGTAACAAGATGACAATGCTGGAGCAAAAATGGGAGGCTGCAATAGGGCATTTTTACTTTATAAAATATAGAACAATATCTGAACAAGGGCTTTCGGAGAACAATCACCAGATGTTTTAATAAGAGCTGTAGATTTAGATATTAAAAAATTCTATTAAATTGCATTCACATGTTTAATCCTTTATAAGATGTTTGTGATTTGGGTTTAGACCTACTTTGCTTTAGCATATGTTCCGTTATGCATGTGAGGTTTGTAAGAATTGGCTCAGTAAATAATGTTTACAATTTGTCAGTCACCATATGGAAACTGTAAATGCATTTATTATTATAATTGTTAACACCAACTACTGGTATTATTTAAAGCAGTGGTCACCAACCTTTTCGGACCTACGGACCACTAAACGCACAAACTTCGAAATGCACATACGCGGGGAGCAGTCTGTCACTCGAAAGGGAAAAAACTTCCCCCAGACTGACATCATAATGCCAGAACCCACCCACTCTTCCATCGCAGATCTGAGGTTGCAATAGGAGAGTGTGCGGTTTGTGTCTCTGGACACCGCCCTGAGCCTACAATCCGTATGGTAGACATGGACTGTGGCTCTGGCTGGTGCTGGTCCTTCTCCTGACCTCTCTGGCGGGGCACACTGACCAGAGCCTGCGGACCACCAAAATGATTGTTGTGGACCACAGGTGGTGACCGCTGATTCAAAGGAAATCTCATATTTAATAGAAGATAAAACATGATAAAATATAATCGTAGGGCTTTATTGCAAGAGACAAAACAAGCTGAATTTAGGGTAACTTCCTGGGCAGCAAATATGGGTTCCCAACTTAACTTCCACTCAAACATGACTGGTTCTGTAATTTCCAGACACATTACAACCAGTACTATGGGTGGCGGGTGTCTTATGTGTGTGAAGAGGTGGGATGAGGGGGGGCTGTGTAAAGTTATAAAACACAAAAGGGACAGCAGGAGAAGGGCCTGGTTGGGGCCCTAGGAATCAGGGTTAGGCTGGAACTGAAAAGGAAGATGTAGCTGCCTATGACTTGACACATACTGGTTTAAATATGGATCAACTTTCATTTGCAGTTTTATATGCCTTTATTATTTTTTTGGTATTTTCACTACAGAAATGTAAAAATGCATTGGTGTGAAATCATTTTTCCATATGAAAGAAAAAAATCAACTATTTAAAACTCTTATTTTTCATAAATTTAATCTTTTGCAAGTATAAAAAAAATATATACATTGCACAAGAATTTTCTTACTATAAATAAAATCAACGATCTCATCAGCACAAGGAAGTGAAACAATTCTGTGGTGTAACGTATGCATTTTAAAACATTGTCCTTGGAATATCTAGTTCTTTATTCTGCAAACCAGAAAACAGACTTAACTTGCCATGTCTAATATTTTCTCATAAACTTATGCGTTCGTATTTGCTTTGCTTCAAGTTTTGATCCAGCCTTACTCAGCAGTTTTCTTCTTTGTCTACAACACTGTTTTCCCAGTAGACAATGTTGCTGTTTCGCAGTTACATTTGAACATATGGTTAAAAGTGCAAGATTTTCATAATTGGAGATGGTTCAAAATTTAGCTGGTAAATTCTTACCCTATTTCAAAGATTCTGATGGCCAAATACAAATCTGGATTTTAGCATGTTTTTACATTACCAAACTGATTGTGGAAGCTGTGTGACGTTTATGGGAGTAATCTCAGATTCTTGCCAGTAATCTTCTCTGTTCAGTGGACATATTGTTATGTTATGAGCTGATTGTAGGGAAAGTGTGTTGGGAATAGAGTGCAAGCAGGGTAGATAAACATTGTTGCTGATTGCAGAAAATGTGTGCTAGACCACAGAGTCGAAGCTACATAATCAGCAATATAGAATAGTGAGCTGACTGTCCGACTTCTACAATTACTGTCAGAGAAATGGTGTATACACTGTCATTGTGCAATATTTTAGTATATTGGCTTGCAAATTACCATCTGATACAGTTTCTGAAATTAATGTCTCACCATTTTTGTGTACCCTTGTCTACAGCTTTTGACATTGTGCCATGTCATGTTTCCTGTCACCTGCCAGACCCAAATAATGAGCTATAATTAAGTATCTCAAGCACAATTCTTGAAATAAGTGGCTGAGCCAACTTGTACACCTGTAACAAATGCTGTAGGTAATTTTTCAACTCAAGGCCCCTGCAAGACCTAAACTTAATCAGAAGCGGTGCAATTTTATAGATCTGAGCAATCCTGCTAGAAGATAGTTGTCCTGTAAATATACAAGGCTCAGAATGCTAATTTTATCTATGCACTTAAGCTCTAGGGTCAAACCTAAAATTACCTTTTATTTAACAAAGGCAGAGCAGAACTTTAAATAGATCACTTTTAAAAACTGTTAAGACGATAAACACTTAGGTCAAAGTGTAAACAATGTACAGAAGTCAGGAATATGTAACATAGGTGCCTATATCCTCTCTCGTCCCCCTTGCCTCCAGCTCTCTCCTTCCAGCTGTCTTAAAATTATCCATGCCCAGACTGTACTGGCCAGGCTGCCTGCCAGCTCAACATCTTACACATGTGCATTAGAAACCAGCAGATCAGACAAACAGTCCATGCCCTGTCCTATGTGCACATTCTGCAATAGACTTCCTCCACTCCCAATGATGTGATTGTGCAAAGGAGAATGTGCACTGCAACCAGGAAATGCTTTAAAGGGAATAATTTTATAATTACCAAAAAGTTAACAATTGCCCAATATAATATTAGCATTTCCCACAAATCTACAACTAAGACAGAACATAGGATTTGTCTATTATAAACACATAATAAATCATGGTAGCATTTAACATAAGGCACAGTTTGAGATCATTACAAGCTTACTGAATGAAGAGAGCGTAAGCACCTGGCTGACATGTAAATACATTTTTTGAATTTAGGTTTGCTTTAAAGCAGGGGTGTCAAACTCAAATGCACAGTGGGCCAAAATTGAAAACATAGACAAAGTTGGGAGCCAACCTTGAAATGTATTGAAAAAATTTAGGAAATATTTCCTTCTCATTAGATATAAAACCTTTTCATACAGAAACAAAGAGGTTGTGCTTCACATTCAATCTGGAACAAGCCTATAATAGAAAAAGAGGCATAAGATTTTTTTAAACATTTTATTTAGGAAAAAATCATATGCGTCTTTCCTAATTTGTAGCCTTCTGAGTTTTCAATGGTAAGCTTTTCGCACAGGCTAACAATATTAATAATTTCCTTTTATTAAAATCCAACAATTGAAGTCCATGCCTTGGAATAGCAAGGAAAAGTACAGCTGAGGGGGAGTGCTGGAAATGCTAGACGCGACCAATGTAGGGCTGGAACTCCCTCTTCATTGAAATAGTGCCGCTACTAAAATTCCTGGCATTACTTGCGACTATAAAACAGTCCTATGCGGGGCCACGCTCAATATATGAGCGGGCTATAGTTCATATTTAGGATTCCTTTGGGGGCCAAAAAAATGATCTTGGGGGCCGTTTTGGCCCCCGGGTCTAGAGTTTGATACCCCTGCTTTAAAGTGGTTGTTAGTGTGAACTGTTAATGTATGTTAACATCAAGTTTGAAGAAAACATTCACTGACATGCTAAAAAAAAACACAAAATCTCTGAACATGTATATGTATAAATGTATGTTTTTAAAATGGATTACAGTTTACTATACAAAAATAGATTTAAAATATCCTTGTAAAATCACTTTGCAATGGCAGCTCCCATACGCATATTTTACTATACCTCCATTTTTCAGGGATCTTTCAAAACCAGGAACATAATGTTGTGTTGGGCAGTAATTTACATCTATAATAATAGATACTGCATATTTATATGTGTATATATTTTATGAAAAGTAGTATAGATCCTCTTTATTCTTTTGTAGTTCAAAAAACATATAAATACTAATAAAAAGTCCCCATGTTTTGAGTGAGTTTATTATTTATTTAAAAGAATGCTTTCTAGTGCAGGAAAATGAAAATGCACATAATGTAATGTATAAAAGCCTAATATGATTATTTGTAGTAGCTAGATAAACATATGATGACGCATTTGAAGGGAATCTGCCTTCTGTTCTTCACACCTGCTTCTTCTTAAATTGTATTCAGTGTTTGCCAGTCATTCTTTATTTAGATCTTTTTTGCAACTTAGATAATGCCCAATAACATCTTGCATTGACAGTTGTATTTATAGCCCAAGTTCATTTTCACAGCTGAACTCCAACCAAACAGCTATATACACAGATAAAAAAAAAGGAGTGTACTTTGGTGTGCTGTTTTAACCTGACAAAGGATTTGTATTTCTATCCATCTAGTCCTAGGGTATACATAACCTGCTCATGACATTGCCAGGTGGACTACAGCATATACAGTTAAGGAATACAGTGGTATCCTCCCTCTGCCTCCAACCTGCCGACTAGACAATGATGAAGCAGCAGTAAATTGAATTGGTCGTCCTTCCACTTATTCTACTCTTTACTGTAATCAACTTGTTCTTTATGAAAGCATTTAATTGAAATAAACTCTGTCCCAGTCCTGCCTCCAGCACACTCAGTTGTTCCATAGAGTGGAGTAGTTCCATAGAGGAGATTGTAAGAGACAGATAAGTCAAAATAGGTACTTAAAGAGAAAGTAAACTGAAAAATGCCCAAAACCAAAAAAATACATTTTCCTTCAATCCCGCAGCGCAATCGATCGGTCTGGAGATGTCCTACATCCGATCCCGCGTCATCTCGGTAGGTACGACGTAGTTTTGAAAAAAACTTGCTGATCTCACTGCGCATGGGTGAGCGTGGCAATTTTTTTTCCCTTTTCATGAAAAGGCTCCTTCTGCGCATGACTGAGATGCTCAGGCATGCACAGAAAGATCACCCAAGAGCCTCCCGGGATGCGTGATGTAGGTATCCCGGAAAGGTTCGCGCTTTTTTTTTTTTTTTTTTTTTAAATGGGTGTTGCACAAAAAATACAGGGTTGTCTACCCTTTTTTTAAAGTGTAGTCAACCTTTTTATATAGACTAAAAATGACCTTCTTTTCTTTGATGGGGGGGAGGGGGGGGGGTTGAAAAAAAGGTAAATCCCCTCACCCTCTGTCTTTATTGTAGCCTATCCTAGTAAGAGTAGGGGACTCTGGCTGCTCGATTCCAAATTCGGGCAAGCACAGAAGGACCTTTTGCGCATGCGCAGAAAAAAAAATGCGCAGTTAAATGGCACTCTTTTTTTCCCCATCCACCACAGGCTATGTCACCAGATCTCACGTCTGTGCAGTGAGAGATTGGGTGATGTAGGAAGAAGGCAGAAGAACGGTGAAGAAGATTGTGGCACCCGGTGCTTCCTGTCCCGTCGGGACGAAGGGGAATTCCAGGACTATGCAGGACTCGATCCAGAAAATTTCTGGAAGAATCAATGGATCTGCAAAAGAAAAGATATAGATTGTCTCCCAGATGACTGTTACCTGGAGTATGTAAATGTCTAGTTATATTGTGCTAGGTTTTACCTCACCTAAGCATTGTTTAAAAAATACATATCAATCGAAACAGCTCAACAGGATACAGTAAACTCAAAGCACTTCTATGCCAAGAGCAATATGATGTGCCTTATCAAGTAATTCTAATGCAGTTTAATAAAAAGCAACATCTTTTTGAGAAAAACCTATATTAGATAATGTACACAAGTTAAAAGAGCCTGTATGTGGCTACTTTGCTTTCTTACCACATCTCACTAAGGTGTGTCTGCAGAAAAAAACAGAACAGAAAAAAAATCTGTTGCAATGAAAGTGTATTTCTCTTTCCTTTATATGCTTATTTATTAAGTCTAGATAATGCAGAGATGGATATAGGCATAGGCATGGACAAAGTATAGATTTAAATAATATTTTGTGCCTTACAAGAGACTGTCAGAAACTGCTTACCTGTATCTGTAGACTGCCAGAAACCAGTCACTGGTAAGGGGGCAATGGGCAGTGCAACCCACTGCAGCCCTATTTACTCCTATACACAGCCATCTCTACACATACTGACCTACACATTTAGTGCATCTGGGACATGCTGCATTTATAGGCAATAATCAGATAAATTAAGTTTTGGTATATATTCCCCCTGCTAGGTGGAATAACTGGAAACTATGGCTAACTAAACAGGTCCATGTGTAACTGGGTTTTTTCATGGATTATTTAGATCATAGAATTTTGAAAACATAACTTATTTTAAAATAGCTTTTCTTATAAGGTTTACAGGTAATCAGCAAGTACAGCAGGGACACAAGTATTCTCAGCCAATTTGTGGCTATAGCAGCAGCAGTAATGGTATTTAAACACTATACATTTCAACTAAGCACAGCAAATTGAAAAAAATGAAATTCTATTTATATGTAAAAATGTGTATAAATTGTGAGAATAAAGAACTGAACAGGTAATGGGGCTTTTTCTTGCAAATGATGTTTACTAAAATAAATAAATAATACCATAAGCATGAACAAATACTATTGTTAATTCAGCCACTATGCCATATTTTTGCTCGGAAATGAGGAGACCATACCATGCATGCCTCCTGTCCTCCTGTCAGCCTTTGTCAGCCTCTGCATGTAGCTCTAATCAGCACAGCAAAACCTGTGCAAGGTACTGATGTGTGGGGAAAAACTGTGACAGCTGCCAGATGTGAATGATGCTGAATTGCTGATGCTGTTAGAGATGATAATGGTGATGAGGATTGATAGCAGATCTTACCCATCCTAAGCAGTAGTGTTCTTAAACTCTGTGTCTTTGAGCTGCTTCTATACACACAAGTAAAAACCCCTGCTTTATTTTGCTATATATTTTAAATATAGGGGGTTATGCTGGTGCTGAGCCCTGGGTGCTTTGGGATCTTACTAAAGTTTTGGTAATACTTTGCATTTGGTAGGTATTAGAGTCAATGAGGCTGATTCATCAAGCAAAATCGGAAGCTCGCTCGAACCGGCTCGATATAACGGCGCGAAAGTACGCGCGACCAGCGAGCGCGGATTTCATTGATAAATTAGGCCCAATATGTCTGGTTTAATAAAGCTCTTCAAGACTGGAGAAGATTCATTTCATCAGAGAACCTGAGTGATCAAGCAAACCTGGATTGGATTTCTTTAAAGTGATTTGCTATTTGTTAGCAATTGTTTTCAATCTTGGATCAGGTCCATTGCGGATCTACCTAAAAATTATTTACTATGCAAGAACTCATAGCTAGGATCTTTTTTTAAATTCATTAAAGGTGAATTTTGGTCTACTGTGTGTAGTTTATCTACAGTTTTATGGAAAGCAAATTAATATTGCTGGCATTTTATACCCTCTCCATTTGAATGTCTGCCTGCTACTGTGCCTTTAATTCAATAAAACTTAATGGTAAAACAGTAAAACATACAAAGTCGCAAAGGTACCAATTGTGACAGTGCTTTAGAAGTAAGTTTCCCAGGGGAACTCTGTTGCATAAAGGACCTCCAAAGAGTACTCATATTGTTGCACACTGCAGAACAATTTATGTGCCAGTACCAAGCATATGCTAAAAAAAACAACTGATAAATTATGCATTTTTGGTGTGAACCTGCAAAGCTAACAGAAGCATATCTGATCTTAATGAGTGTTCTGATTTAGCTTCAAACCTCCAATGTGACAACCTTTAAATAGAAGCCACATTAATTTTTACAACATAGGCAAATGTTTATTGTGTATTATGAAGCTGATAATGGTAACTATTAATATTAATATTATTTTTGTTTATTGTAAACTTCAACATTTGTACATTATTCTTATTTAGGTGATTTAAAAAAATATGGTTTGTTTTATTATTTCAGAATAAAAATTAAGTGAATTGAAAGCTTATGACTTTTAAAGGAAATTACATTACTAATACATACAATTTTGTCTTATGGGTATAGTTAAATAATTAGTTATACATTTTGAAATTTGCGGGGATAGGAAAACCTGTCTAGGTTTGATAAGCCAGGGGTTCTAAGAGTTATATTAAAAATTTGGAGAACCTAATTTTTATTTAACTTCCAAACCATGTTTAGCAGCCCTGTCACATGCCCCCTCTGTGTTGATTGCAGGTTCGGCATTTCCCTCGGCTTGATATATGGTAAAAAAAAAAAGAATATTTCCCTTCTCCAAACCCAATAGAAATGATGTTTTGTGTGAACACAGTTTTACAGAGCGAAATGAAGTTTTTAAAGTGATCTTTTACTCAAAGGGGTACAGGAACATGATAGTGCAAGGGTGCTGCTGTAAAGGAGTAAACTATTCTGTTTGCCCAGAGATAGGTGTTAGGTTTAAATGCCACTCCAACTTTTGTTTTCAATATTTTTTATTAAGTTTTCATTTTTAAATATAAAACACTACAAAGCTGAAATAAGCATATTTGAAACAGGCAAAAAAGTGATAGCAATTGGTACAGCTTCGACATAATGAAGACTTCTGTAGAAAAAAACAATAAAGTGCAATAACATTCTTGCACTTAAATAAAGCATAGAACACAACCAAGAACCATACCAAAAGTTACCCATAAAACAATGGTCACAATATAGTGATAGTATTACAGTGCCTAGTAGACAGGAAATAGAAGATCCAAGAACAGAAAAGATAACCTTATTCGCACCCATGAAACATCGTCACCAACTTGCCAAGGTCCACTGCGGTATGGACGCATCCAGTTTTTTTGAAATTGTATTTTTATTGAAAATTTTTATGCCAGGATACAGAAAAAAGAGAAGGGGATATACAAGTAGGGAATTAACAATCTTAAAAACAGAACAAAACACAACTGAATTCCAGAAGTCCAATGACCAGCTCCTAGACATAAGGCAGAACTTACTCATACTAATGTAAAGAAATGGTGGGAATGAAGAAATAATGTTGTGACAGTATTTAACAAAGGGGTTGTTTAGCGGATCATGGGGGTAAGTTAGAGTAATAACGATCCCAAGCCTCCCAGGTCAGTTCAAACCTATCCACCGTGTTTCTAAGGAGCGCCGTAAGGTACTCCATTAGACTAATCTCTTGGATCCGGGCATGCCGATCTTCCATAGAAGGGGGCGTAGTCGCCTTCCATCTAGTGGGGATCAACGTTCTCGCTGCAACTAGGATATGAGTTGCTAGTTTGCGAGAGATGTTCGGTAACAATGGGGGGGGGGGGGGGGTAGGCCCAGTAGATGAGAAACAGGATCTAGTGGGACCTGGTACTGGATCACAGCCGATAATAAATCGTTAACTCTTGACCAGTACGTCTGGATGAGGGGGCAGAACCAAAATATATGCTCAATCATCCCTCTGTGGGTTCCACATCTCCAGCACATGGGATCTACATCTGGAAATAATCGTTGAAGGACCGTTGGTGTGTGATACCAAAATTGGGGTTGGAGCGGATGCAGGCTGCCAGTGGTTCTATACACAGGGCAAATAGCAGGGGTGACAATGGGCATCCCTGCCTTGTCCCATTCTTAATGGGGAACACAGCTGAGGAGCCATGAGGGAGTTTGACGGAGGCCGAGGGGGTCGAATATAAGGATTCAATTGCCCTGACAAAGGGACTGGTAAAGCCCATTTTATTCAGGGTGGCTAGCATAAAGGGCCAACTGAGGTGGTCAAAGGCCTTTTCCGCATCCAGACTGAGTAGGAGGGAAGGGGTCCTCCGTTTATTGATTATGTCAATAATGTTGACAATAATGTTGACAACTCGTCTGGTGTTATCACCCGCTTGCCTATATGGAATAAAGCCAGTTTGGTCCCCATGGATGAGAGAAGGGAGCAACCTGGACAGCCTAGAGGCCAAAATTTTAGTAAAAATTTTAAGGTCAGCATTTAGGAGGGCTATTGGTCTGTAATTCGAGCAGTCCAGTGGATCCTTGCCTGGTTTTGGAATCACTGTTATATGAGAAGCCAGCATGGTGGAGGGGATCGGTTTGCCTTTCAAAAAGTCATTAAAAGTATTCAAGAGGTGGGGAGAAAGCTCCGGCAGTAACGTTTTATAGTAAAAATAGGGCAGACCATCCGGGCCAGGGGCCTTAGAGGAAGGCAATTGGGCAATAACTTTTGCTAGTTCCTCCTCCGTAATGGGGCCATTAAGTTGGTCTAAGTGTTCCGATTCAAGCCCAGGGAGGACCACTTGTGCTAGGTATGAGTCTATTTTTGGTCTCAGCAAGCTGACCATGGGAACTTGAGCACAATGAACCGTTTGATATAGTTGTGAGTAATAGGTCTCAAAACAGGAGGCTATGTGGGAGGGGTCGTACCGCCTCTTCCCACTCCCATCTCTAATCGCCCCAGGGGATGAGTGGGCCTGCATATCTCTTAGTTTACGGGCCAGCAGCGTGTCCGCTTTATCACCCTTGTAATAATATTGTTGACAGATACGTTGCATCCACCAACTAACCTTTCTTAACTCCAGGGCCCGCAACTTAGATCTGAGGGTAAGGAGCTCACGTAATAAGCCCAAGGATGGTTTAGCTGCGTATTTTGCCTCCACAGACTTCAGAGAGTCACCAGCGTCCGCTGTAAATTAGAGTCTTGTTTTAGGCGGGAGCCCAGGGCAATACATTGGCCTCTAAATACAGTTTTATGAGCTTCCCATAGAGTGGAATTATGAGCCACAGTACCTCCATTTTCGCTAAAGAAGGTTTTTAGCGTTGTGGTTAGAGACAGCTTAGACTCTGAGTGTTTTAGTAGATAGTCGTTTAGCCTCCAGTGACAAATTCTCACCGAACTGGGGGAAAGGGTCAGATCCAATGTGATGGGGGCATGATCAGACCATGCAATTGGGTGTATCTCTGCGGAGGCACTGTTCCTCAGGAGAGGAAGGTTAGTGAAAAGGTAGTCTATTCGGGTGTGAGTACAATGCGGGGGAGAGTAAAAAGAGAACTGCCTCCCAGAATGGTGGTGAATCTGCCAGTTATCGTAAAGCTGGTATTTCCTAAGTAATTGCCTAAACAATCTGGATTGCTTGGACACCTGCGCCGAGGGTTGGGAGAGAAGCAAGGTTTGCCTGTCCCTAGAGGGGGAGAAAGTTAAATTAAAATCTCCCCCCACTATCATATAGCTATGGCTAAGGTCTTGAAGGCGGGATAAAACCTCATTAATAAAATAGATCTGACCAGTGTTAGGGGCGTACAGATTACAAAGTGTGACAGACACACCTCGCACCATGCCATTCAAGATAATATATCACCCCTCAGAGTCTGCAATGGAGCGAGACAGTGTAAACGTGAAGGAATCTTTTAAAAGGATCGGCACCCCGGCCTTCTTCTTGGCTGGGGAGTTAGCAAGATACACCTGAGGATAAAGTCTGGAGGCAAAGTTAAAAGAACCGGATTTGTCAAAATGAGTCTCCTGTATAAAGACAATATCTGGCGTCAATCGTTTAAATTCTCTCAGGGCCAGTTTACGCTTTGTATTAGTGTTTAAGCCCCTTACATTAAAGGATAATATCCTAGTAGCCATTGTAGGTAGGAGGGTGCCAACATGCCACAACCAATAGCTGCCACCTATGAAAATACCCTTCGGAAGGCCCGCCAGAGAGCGTCCGAATCCAGGTTTTGATCCACGTCATGTCACAATCAAAAGGGGGAGGGAGGCAAAAGGGGCCACAAAGCGCCCCCAAAACAACAACAGTTAAAACCAGAAAACAAGGAAAAAGAGAAAAGGTAAGCCAGCGGGGGGATACTCGCCCGCCGGCGAGTTGGGAGGACTCAACATCCGCCGGTCCCGGCCCCCTACAGAGGGGGCAGGGAACAAATGCACCTGGCAGATGAATGAACGCTCCCAGAGGGAACATGGACCCAGAGGGCCAGAGAGCACTGGTCAATAAAGACCATCAAAAACTAAATGGTATTGGCTAGCGCCGATCACTATATGTGTCAGGCCACCGGGGTGAGCCCGGGGCAGCCCCACCCAAAGCCAGAGACAGCCCCGAACCCCCCCCAAGTGCCATGGTAAATCCAGGCATGTCAGTAGCAGAGCAGATATACAAATATAATAAGGCAACAGGGCAAGATACGAATACCCACAATTTCACATCAGTTAAGAGCTAGAACATGGTATACAAGCAAATAATAGTATGGATTAATAATAAGATGGGAAACCACCATGAGGCAAGATGCGTAGTGTAGGTGGGCATGTCGCCTCAGAGTAGGAATGTGCAGTGTAGTAGAAAACAGCAAACAAATAGGGCCGTCCAGAAGGATGACCAGATCAGTTCCGCCAATACAAACCAGGATTATAGCTCAGGGAAGACACTTAGTAGGATATTAGTCCATTATCTCAACAACGGTGTCTAGGTGGGCGGTCCTATGGCGATGTAGAATCTCGGTGCTTGTCCCTGGATCTTTTCCGGGAGGGCACCGGCTGCCAGGGTGGGGAGCGGGGGCGCATAGATTCTTCTCGCTCCCATCCGGGAAGTCGGGGGCGGGGTATTCCCAAAGTATTGCAGAAGGAGGATAAATCCTCTGGGGACCTTAAAGAGGCCGTTTTCCCCTCGTGGCGGGCAGAGAGACTAAATGGGAATCCCCACCTGTATGGGATATGACCGTCTCTGAGCACAGTCAGCAAAGGTTGGAGTAAGCGGCGTTGCTGTAGTGTATGCCAGGACAGATCCTGATAGATCTGCAATGGGGCCCCATCAAATTCCAGATTACGCATATTTCTGGCGGTGGTCATGATGTCATCCTTCAGATCTGCGTCCGCCAATTGACAGATGACATCTCGCGGTCTGGAAGCTGTCCCTGGTTGTCTGGAGGTGCGGAAGGCCCTGGAGATATGAACCTCCCGGGAGGCTGGGCGCCCTAGGATCTTGGTAAAAAAAGCTTGCAGAACCAGTTTAAGGTCTGAGTCTCGGGTCGCCTCAGGGAGACCCCGTACTCTAATGTTATTCCGTCTAGATTTATTGTCCAAGTCCTCAAGTAGACGTTGAAGTTCTCTTATTTTCTGGTCACTATCCCCCATTTTGCTTGTAAGCGTGGTAATATCCTCCTTGGCCAGCTGCACAGTTTCATCCAAATCATCTACTCTCCCAGCTAGGGAATGAAGGTCAGCACGCAGAGCCCCTATTTCAGTACGGCATGTTGCCTGAACTTCTGCCACTAATTTCTGGAAATCATCCTTAGTAGGTAAGGATTGTAAGTATTGCTGCCATGGGGGGATGGGGCAATCTTCCAGCCTGGGATGGCCCCTCTCCCTCCTCGTGTAGGAGCCTGACCAGGTCTTTAAGCCAGGAGTCTCCCCCACTAAGTCCCCAGATACTGTCGGGAAAGCGTCCAAGGTAGGGGGGGGGGTCCAGAGTACATGGGGGGGAACCCACCACATGGTCTCCCCCGGTCCCCTTCTGTATATGTGGCGTGCTCTGAAATATTAGCCCCCCTCCTGCATATAGAAGGCTCCCTGGCTCCCCCAAGTACCTCCAGGGGGTCTGATGAGGGATTAGCCACCCCTCCGGTAGAAGTCGCGGGGGAGCGTGATCACCCAGTATACTCTGCGGGACTCACCGGGACCAGCGTGCGTAGATCCGGGCTGAGGGGAGGAGAGAAGGATAGGTCCTCACCGTCCGCGGAGAAATCTGCTGCTCCGTATCACCTGGATCACGTTCTCTCTCTCCCTGCTGCCACGTGTGCGGGGAGGGTGACGGCGCCATCTTGGGAGCCGGAGAGGAGGCCGGCGAGGGATCCCCGATAAAAGCCCGTATAGAGGGCTGGTGGGAATGCTGTTGCGATGCAGGGGTAGGGGGAAGCTTCCCCACTCTCACCCTTCTTTGCTTGCCCATTTTTAATGTGGAATCTGCCTGGGATGCTGCGGATTGCGATCGGCTCCTGGAGAGTGATAAATCACACGTCCATCTTGCAAGCCCGCTAGGCCACGCCCCCTTGCATCCAGTTTTTAAATAAAATACTTCAAATTGAACCTGCTGGTCGCTGCAGCTGCACATTTATACTTTCCCTTTTACCCCTTCAATTCTGTTTAGAGAAGTAAAAAGCCCTTTATTTACATATGGCTGAAAACTCAATTTCCCACCAACATGTGTTGTGCTGGGTTGGGTGGCAGGACAGAATCCATTACTCCAAAGCATAGGTGTGACACAATCCTAAAGGATAATTCATGCACCATTTTCAAAAACGTAATTTTCCGTTTACTGTTTGCATTGCACTGATTATCCAAATATACAGCATGCACCTTTATTATTAATTTTCTAAATGGAATAATAAAAATGTAAATTTACAAAGACTAATGCACAGGATTTTATGTGTTAAACACTACTTATGCTTGTGAGGTTTTATTAGGTATAGAGGAATTTATATGATTTTTTTGTGTCGAAATAGCCAATAAAAATATTAGTTGTTAATTTGCATGTACATACAATATTAATACAATGAAACCACTAAACAGCTCAGGCAGCTTAGAGAATGGACCAAAACAGAGTATATATATATATTAGGTCAGTGTTTCTCAACTTTTTAACATGATGGAACCCCATGAAATGATAGCCAATGGCTGACTGGATAGGCACAATGTGCTTATTGCTCAAGGCACCCCTAGCAATCTCTGGAGGAACCCTGGGGATACCGGTTTGAGAATGATCAAGGCAGTGATTAGCAAGCTTTGTGTTTTTAATGAAATATTCACTTTCATTGCTGTACATTAGGCAAAGTTCTTTCCTCCTCCTGTGTCATTGTTTGTTTTTTCCTGTTATGCAGGTTTGTCATCTGCAACTCATATTTTATTGTTTATTCTTAATAATAAAGGTTAATGATAGTATATCATTTCTCATATATAAAGTGTGTGTATTACTGTATTGCAGTATAAACCAGCCCCAAAAATGTACTGGTGTAGTAAGACAATTTGGATCTAGTTTCTTTAAGCAGGACACTACAGAAAAATCCATGAAAATATTTATGTAAGGCTTTCCTCTGTAAAATGCATTATTTTAGATTTTAGTAATTTGATCGCACTGCAAATGACAGTAGGTGAATGTTTTATTGTTACATGTGAAAATAAAGTTTCGATATAACACAAAAAAATGATATATTCATCAATAGATTGATGGTTGAAATACAGTATAAGCACAGACACATAGCACACAAGCAAAGTGTGCTGTCCTTGGTGCTGATCTTGTCTGCACAGTGATTCCAATGAACTAACAAACCTAAAGTGTATCCACCTATTTTTTGTAATTATTTTCCAAAAATAGGTATATCCAATATTATTTTAACCAAATAAAAACTTATTAAAATAGTTTATTAAAGCAAAATAACTGAAAATTAGCTCCACTATAGAGATGAAATATTGTATTTTGCTGGCTGCAGCTAACACCTGCAATGATGGCATCCAGTTTTTGAATTCCTTATTATTTCAATTGCCTTCATTTATATTTTCACCACATTTATGTAGAGATCATACGCTGCCAAACAGTGACATTTACTGGATTTGGGACAAACCATATAACAATGCTAGGGGTGCTTACAATAGTCAGCAATTTTTACATGTATTAAACCATTTAGGAAAGAATACTGTTTCAAAAGATTTAGCTACATTTACTTGTAACAAAGTTTGGCTGAGTGATATAATATATATGTATAGAAGAGACATGGTTTTGAGATATATGTATATGATAGACATGTCTGTGTGATATATAACACATATGTATATGATAGACATGGCTGTGTGATATATGATATATATATATATTTATATAATAAACATTGGTCTGTGATATATAATATATATGTATATGATAGAAATGGCTGTATTATGTATAATATATATATGTATATGATGGACATGGCTG
>NC_092858.1:124873973-124890525 GCF_032062135.1 Pyxicephalus adspersus
AACTCCTCCGCGCGCGCCGTTCTATGTCTCGCAGGTGGTTTTCTGGCAGCTAGCCGCGCGCTCTCTGTGGGCGGGAAGAGGCGCTGAGGGCTGGGGGGAGGGGCTCCGAGGAGAGGGGACGGCGGGCAGACCTATATAACGGGGTGCGCACGCAGGATGCTCGGCTCCCCGGGCTGGCTGACTGAACAGGGACGGAGAGCATCAGGTTGTTGTGTGTGAAAAGGAGAAGAAGGAAGCAACAAGAGGAAGAGCGGGGAGGGGAGCCGGCGGCTCTACTAGTGGGCTGAAGGAGGAGGAGGCCGCCGCCGCCGCTTCCCCTGCCCGCCCTGCCTATAGCTCACCTATATGGACGAGCACCTCAGCCTCCTGCACTCGCCTCCGCCGTCCTCCACCAGGCACCGCACCAACACCAACATTGTCAATCCAGGCTACACGGACGTGGAGCAGGAGACCATGACGGTGGTGGCTTGTGATAACCTCCTGGAGGAGGCGGCCGCCCTCCCGGGTCTGCACTCCTCCGAGGGCTACGAGCAGGACGACCACGAGTGGTGAGAGCGGGTGGTCATCAACATCTCTGGCCTGCGCTTCGAGACACAGCTGAAAACTTTAGCCCAGTTCCCCGACACTTTGCTGGGCGACCCGAAGAAGAGGATGAGGTACTTCGACCCGCTGAGGAACGAGTACTTCTTTGACCGGAACCGGCCGAGCTTTGATGCCATTCTCTATTACTACCAGTCAGGGGGCCGCATCCGGAGACCGGTCAATGTGCCCATAGACATCTTCTCCGAGGAGATCCGATTCTATGAACTGGGGGAGGAGGCCATGGAGAAGTTCCGGGAGGATGAGGGCTTTATTAGGGAGGAGGAGAGACCTCTGCCCGCCAATGACTTCCAGAGACAAGTCTGGCTGCTCTTCGAGTACCCCGAGAGTTCGGGTCCGGCCCGGGGTATCGCCATCGTGTCGGTGCTGGTCATCCTCATCTCCATCGTCATTTTCTGCCTGGAAACTTTGCCCGAGTTCCGGGACGACAAGGAGTATAATGGGCCGGTGCTGCCCCCCATCAATGGCACCGGCCCTTACCTGAGCAGCTCGTTCACCGACCCGTTCTTCGTGGTGGAGACCCTGTGCATCATATGGTTCTCCTTCGAGCTGCTGGTCCGCTTCTTCGCCTGCCCGAGCAAAGCCACCTTCTCCAAGAACATCATGAACATCATAGACATCGTAGCCATCATCCCTTACTTCATCACCCTGGGCACCGAGCTGGCAGAGCGCCAGGGCAATGGGCAGCAGGCCATGTCTTTGGCCATCCTCAGGGTCATCCGTCTGGTCAGAGTCTTTCGGATCTTCAAGCTCTCCAGACACTCCAAGGGGCTGCAGATCCTGGGGCAAACTCTGAAAGCCAGCATGAGGGAGCTGGGGCTGCTCATCTTCTTCCTCTTCATCGGTGTCATTCTATTCTCCAGCGCCGTCTACTTTGCCGAGGCAGATGACCCATCCTCCGGCTTCAACAGCATCCCAGACGCCTTCTGGTGGGCAGTGGTCACTATGACCACGGTGGGCTATGGGGACATGCACCCGGTCACCATCGGGGGGAAGATCGTCGGCTCTCTGTGTGCCATTGCTGGGGTGCTAACCATCGCCCTGCCGGTGCCTGTTATCGTGTCCAACTTCAACTACTTCTATCACCGGGAGACGGAGGGAGAGGAGCAGGCACAGTACATGCACGTAGGGAGCTGCCAGCACTTGTCTTCTAATGAGGAGCTGAAAAAGACCCGGAGCAACTCCACTCTCAGCAAGTCAGAGTACATGGTGATAGAGGAAGGGGTGAGCCCGGGGCCATACAAGCAGCCCAGCTTTAAGACACCGAACTGTACCACCAACAACCCGAACTGTGTAAATATCAAGAAGATCTTTACCGACGTGTAATGGCCTGTGCTGGGACGATGGAAGAGTCAAACAGCCGCTAGAAATGTCACCACCATCGACATCAGTGTGTGCCACTTTTTAATGTTCATTTTGTAAGCGCTCCTGTGGGAAAGAAGCTGTGCTCACACTATATAGGATATCAAAGTGCTGCTGGGATGCCAAGTGTGCCAGGAGGCTGCACATCTATGTTTTTTAGTTTTGCAAAAAAAAAAAAGTAAGGGGGAAATCCCAAGTTTTTTTTTGCCCTGAGATGAAGTGCTGCTTGTAGTCTGCCTGGAAGTAACAAGTATCAGGACCAACTACAATGCTTCTAGGAAGCAGACGGTTGCTTTCTAAAGATCATGATTTACTCCAAAGCCTCTTTTTTATTGCTTACATTTACTTTTAATTCGGATTATTATCATCTCACCTTTTTTGTGAACACCAACACTTCGAAACATCGGTACACAATGTTTATCTGTGAACAAATCTTTTGTTCACGGCATTCAGTAGGTCTACTCTGTAATCAATTTGTTTTAATTAGGTTTCTGATACCAAGTGAATATATAGCCTAGCTACTTGAACTACAAAACTTTGTACAAATTCTTCTATAATAGTGCCAAGTACAAGATTATTGTATAAATCATGAAGCAAAGGAATCTTTCTGCGTTCTGTGGATGCTTTAATGCCTGACAGTCTACATGCCAGAAGAAGATTAAACTGCTGGACTTGCTTTTCATCGGAAGTTACTAATTCTGACCCGAGTTATGCAGTTTCCATAGCAACATGGGTTTCCCGAGAAACCCAGTTGTCATGGCATCCTTGTTTCCATAACAACCATCCAGATGGTTCCAACTTCAGAGACACTGCTGCTGTTGGGAAAACGCTCAGAGAAAGTTAATTCCAGAGAGATTTGCAAAATAGGTATGAAAATGCAAACCTCACCTGTGAGCAAGTAGATGTGGAGCCAAATCAAACCACACTGTGATGGGCACACCAATTCTTCCAAAAATGACAATGGAATAAAATATTTTCAGAAAAAGACCAATGTTTCTAATGGAAAAAAGTTCTATCACATATAAAGTCAGAAGCAAAACAACAGGTCTTTGTCTGGATAAAATCAGCTGTAGCATTAAAATAAAGCACTTTTAATAAATTGAAGTGGAAAACACATCAGCACTAACAGAACTTATAGTAAATGATGATCAAGCCTTATGAAGAACAATAAGGGGTCTTAGGGCAACTAGCACTACAAGTGTCAGCATGGTCGTGCCAGACCCAGCCACAATGGACGAATGGAACATTAGAAAGGTGAGCATTTTTATACAAATTATTACATTTTGTATTTTCTGTGACATGTTATGATGTTATTTAAACATTGGTAGACAGGGCTCGCCACATAAAACACCACATTGCTTTTGGTTTGATTTTCATTTACAGCATTAGAATATTGGAAGGATCTGTGGAATTTTGACAATAGTTTATATTCCTGCAACAATGATCAATTTGTGCCCTCAGACTAGATTAACTGACACCAATGGTCTTTTAGTCAATCTGTAAGGGCGGTATTCTTTTTACTGAGCAGCAATGTAAGAGGAGTTCTTCTTACTGACCACCACACTAACATACTGTGAGCTGTGTATATATTACTATAACAGGGCTTCCCTGAAGACCTGAAAGTTATTCCAAAAGGTTTGACTCCACTTACAGGTGAACTTGGAACTGGGCCATCACTATTCACATCCTCTCAATATCTAGTTTGCTGTTTGATTAATTTTAATAAACTCAGTTCAATGATTTTATTTTTGTGCCTACATAACGTTTTGAATACCCAGAGAGGTGTTAGGGACCCAAAGTTTTTATTTTTGTTCTATAATGAAGTGGTTTAGGGAGCACAAGAGTGTGGGCCAAAGAGGTATGAAAAAACTTAATGCAGAACTGCAGCTTTATCTTTTTTAATTCTGTCTCATATGTTTCTGCCATTGGTGCTTGGTGAAAAACTGTGTTGCTCTTTTATTTTTCCCACCTCCCACTGTGTGGTTCTGAATTTGTCATTGAAGCAAAAACAATTTGTGTCTGAATTATGTCCCACAGGACTCACTGTCTGTAATAGACATTCCGCCTAGGTTACAGGGGCCGCCAGTCACTCCTGCAATGTTCTATATGTTGCACAGTTTACCCAAGGGAATGTTTACTTCCATTCTGTCACAGTGATATCCGGGAATCAGCAGGTGAAAGTGACCTATATGAAGTTTTGTTGCTTTCCATGTGTGAGTGCAGTGTTGTTTTATTATTAGGTGATGTTGTGTAGTGTATTATCCACCTATACATAAGCAGCACAGAGTATAGAAAGGTAGCACAGACTGGTGTCCCTTAATGTGTGGTGCCAAACACATGTGGCACATAAGTATCTAGTTTTCTGCCTTGTAGTGTTCACACTTAAACAAAGCTGTGTGTATTAGCTTTGATAAGCAGGAAATCTGCAAAATCTCAGTTGTTGTTGTTGCATTGGGCATTGCTGAAGTGATGTGCAGCATCTCACTCCTCCCACCTGTCAGTGGTAAGCAGGATCAAAAAGACCAAATATCATTGTGTGACCATCTTTTTCTGCCCAGTTTTAAGATAGAAAACCTAAATAAATAATAATATAAAATTCTGGTGGTTGCATAGCAAGTAGAGGGAAACAATAAAAACATAGATTTCTGCATACTGGTGTTCTATTTCAGTGTGGTATTTAAGAAAATTCTTGTTTACTTCAATGGTGTAGTATGGACTACAGTTCTGAGGCTGCCTTTGATTTCTGCATTCCCTCCATTGAGGTTCTTTGGCTGCATTAGGTTCTGTTGAGATGCATTTGTATTGCAAGAAAAACAGGTCAAATGCAGCCCTTGGCAGAAATACAGAAATACTAATGTAAAAGACAGTCTGGGGCAACAACAAGCTTATATATGTATTTCTTTATTTAGATTTATAATTTTTTTGGAAAATGACCATTGGAGCTAAAAAATAAAAATAACAAGGTCCTCTGATCGTTTCAAACATTGAGCTCTTTAGTTGTAAAAAATTATCATCGTAACATAAATGTTCAAGCTTTATTATTGTACATGATGTGAAAGCCTTAAAAAGGTGACTGCACATAACTGCAACATCCTTCTGTATCGTTCATTTTATTGTCAGACTGTTCTGATCAGGCTAGTATCTGACATTGTTGGCATGGCTATGTTAGAGATAACCACTTAAACCTGCCCTCCACTCATCTCCATTGGTTCATCCCTAGGCTGGGCAGTCTCTATGCCCTGTAGACATGTTTGGAAAATTGGAGGGGGTGGGCAAGCTTCAATAGAAGCACTAAAACATTGCCAGAATAGAATGCCTGGCAGGTAGGTGAAGCAGAGGATACCGAGAACTGCTGCAGGTTAATACAGACATCTCTGGATACCTTACATCAGTGGTCCCCTACCTTTTGGTTGACGAACCACTAAATCTACGGACTCTGGACCACGCATGCGCCGGGAGCCCCGAGTGACGTCATTATGCCAGAACCCACCCATTCTCTCATCTCAGGCTCCAGAGACACAACCCACCCACCGCTCTGAGCCTGTAATCTGTACGGGAGACATGGTCCGTGGCTGTGGCCAATGCGCCTTCCCAGCGGGGTCCTTCTGTCGACCCCACTGGGGGTTGCACAGGCCACAGCCGGGGACCACCACTGGTCTCCGTGCTGTTGCGGCCCAGCTATCAGATGACTGCGGCCCACTAGTGACCGGGGGTTGTGGAGTATTCTTAGAATGACAGTGTCTCTTTACCCTTTAACTGCTAACAACGTAAACACACTCACAATGTAGTAGTAACTGTAGTTCGTTTACATTTTGTAGTTCTCACTTCACCCTCTCTAATGGAAGTAATTGGGTGGCTGTAAAGCTGCCCGATCGCTACTATGTGAAAAACATTGGTGCTGATTTCAGTCTGTTCTCAGTCTGGTTGGATTGAATACAAAGGATGCATTAGGAATGAAATAGACCCTGATGCCCTTATAAAGTGTAACTATCACTATAGCACTATCACATAGAAAAATAACTCCTTTCTAAAGGTAAAAATGTGATGTAAAAATGTAAAGAGGAAAATATGTTTAAATAAATTGAAGTGCCAGCAGTAAAAAAATAGTTAAACTCCAAACAAGCATGTGCATACATATATTTAAAGCGCTGGGCAGATATAAAAGATCCAAATAAATGCAGCTTTAGTTTTTAATATGTAATTATATGTCTTTTTAATTGTAAGCTGGATGGGCACCTGATTTTCTACATGATTTCAGCCTCAGTCTCTGTAAAGCAGAACTGCAGTGCAAGATTATAAAGCTGTAGATAAAGCCAGTTATGTGCTGACAATAGGCATAAAAAGAAACAGAACAATAGATGAGCCTATTGATTTGCTGCTTCTCCCTTACCTGTTCAGTTACAGTCTGGGCAGGTAGCACAGACTGACCTATGCTCAGACTAAGTGGGTTAAATGATACTGAAATGATTAGCTGATTTTGTGATTTAGGCATGCCTGTAGGATGGCAAAGCCAAGGCCTTGACCTCTAGTGGAGTGGTCCGCCCTTTGCATGGAAATACAACCCCAACATGCTGCTTGGAAATAAAATGAGTCATTTTCTGTTCTTCTTCTGTATTATCATATGTGTATTGGTCATTGCTTGACAACTATTGTAATTTTTTTTTCAGTCTGACAAACTCTTTAGAGATTAGAGGAGGCTGATCCTAACAAAGAAAAGGCATGTATGTAAAGACCATTTTTTAAAAAGTAGGGAAGGCTTAGGTTATGTTAAATTTTTATAGTTGTCTGTGTGCCCACTCTAAAGACCTTCTATTTGTCCCGTTGACCCTTGTCATCAAAACAGAAAATTGGGGTAAATAAAAAATTGAAGTTGTCAATGAGGGAAAATCATTTTCAATCATAGGAAAACTCCCTTATAATAAAATACAGTGAAAACTTTTTACCCTTTAAGCCTGTGAAATAGAATTGATGTGGATCAGTAGTGACAGCAATGACTGTAAAGCTGTGCAGTGTGGCATGAAGGCAGGAATCATGGAGAGTATAGGCAGTGACAAAGTGACAGAGTGCCTTGGCAGTGTCTATCACAGGCATAAGAAAGGGGGGGGGGGGCAATGATAGCATGGCCTGTGAAGCAGTGCCAGGGTGTGTGCAGTCTGCAGTGGCAATGACTCTGGGGCAGAGGTGAGGGTGAATGTTGAGTGATAATCATTGTAGGAAGTGTGGAGCTGTACAGAGTGCAGGCAGAAAGTGTTAAGTGTTCATGGTGATAGCAGCTGTGGAGTTGCAGTGAATTGTGCAGTGAGTGGTGTGGGCTGGAAGCAGAGTGTGGGAAGTAGTGGGAATAGAGAAGCAGAAGAGAGGATGGAGAGTGTGAAGGAGCAGTGATAGTGAGGGTGAAGGTGTGTAGTGTGGAATGTCTGTGATGGTGAAGAGTGTGGAGTGGAAATGAAGGCAGGCATTGTGGAGCTAAGGTAAAGGTGGCCAATATAGTGCAGAATTGAAGCCAGGCAGTGTGCTGAATCGATGAAAGTGGGCAGTTTGGTGTAAAGGTCACAGGTGGCATTGTGGTGCAAGAATAAAGGTGGGTAGTGTGAAGCAGGCAGAGCAAAACAAAACTCTCAATAAAGCACAATATTCCGGGAGAAAATTAAAATGAGGTGATGAAGTGAAACATTAAATGGGGTTTATATTAGGCATACACACCATGAGACTACTCCAACCAAAAAATAAATAAAAAAAATGCCCTTTGTGCAAGAAACTGCAAATTTCTGCATGAATAGCTACTAAACATTTACATTAGTATTACCCATCAGGGTAATAATAAAGGAAAACAAATTTATGTAAAATGTTACATTTAAAATTAGTGGAAAGCTCTAATACAAGAAAGGGTTAGAATATGGAGCTGGTGACAAAAATTGTAGTGACATTTATGGCTTTTGAACAAAGGTATAAAGAAGGGTGGTATTATTATGCACATTGATAGGGCTGTGATGTCAGCAGGGTGTTGCGTGGTTATCAGCATTGTGGCTGCAGGTTCACAGGCCTGTAAGTTCGCCAGTTACCACCTGTTTATACCTACTCCTGCTCACTACTTTCTGGATTGACAGCAATGCTTTTGTTACTAAAAATCTCCTGGTATGGTGTCTCCCCCAATGTCTGTAATGGTGGGAGCATGTGATACATGAAGAAGGATTTTGCTTACTCAAGAGAAATGAAAGGACATTTTTTGTTTACTTTATGAGGCTCGTTCATCACATTTTTCAGTACAGTATAGTAACTGGACTTGGTACTTGTTTGGAAGGTCATGCAGAAGCCTTTTGGTATACCCTAGCATGCATATTACAGAAGTAGCATACATTATGATTCCCTCTTGTGAGACGTCAAAAAGATGTCAAAGATAACATGCTTCCAGTCAATGTGCAGTAAAGGTAACTATTTTCTCTAACATCTATAGAGTGAAGATCTACAGGTTATGGGTGAGCTTCTTTACTTATGCCTATGTGTTTATGAGCCCTCAGTGAAATCATTATGGTCTGCACTATATGAAGCTTAAGATCAGTAGCACTCTTCTTACTTCTAGAAACAATTAGTAAAGGAACAAAAATATAAAGTTAGCCATTCTCCTTGGTGGTTTAGTTATGTGTTGCATGCATAGATGTTTCATGCAGTATTACAGTCTTTTAAATACTGTAAAAGACTTTTTATAGTCCTTAGAGTGGTGCATACACGTATATATATATATTTGACCAAGATTTTATCTTGACCTGAAGATGCCATTAGAAAAAGAATCCTGGTCACACCATACAAACTCTTGTTGTATTGTGGAGGCATTATTACAGTTTGTTACACAATTTACATGAGGACATAGCACCATGTGATTTTATTTATTGATTGATTTATTCGTTTATTTATTTTTTATTTATTGTTAATTAAACCACTGAATACCAAAACTGAAATGTGGTTTTAAAAAAATTTGGTTATACTACTAAACACAAAGATAAACATGTATTATATTGTAACTGGATTTGAGAGAAAATGCAGCCACCACATCTGGTAACTTTTTGTTTTGGGGTTTAGGTACCTGCAGATACCTTTAGGCTGGGTCTACACAGACGATTTTAAAAACACATGTAAACATTCCTACTATGTTTATATGCGTTTTTATACACTTTAACTAGCGTTTTAAAGCTTGCCTTTAAACCTCTGGAAAACGCTGGAAAAAATATATGCCGTGTTTACCTGCATTTTTGCCGCGTTTTGGCTTCAAGCACTTATAAACGCAGGAAAAAGCCCCCCTTGAAATAAATCGCGGCATTTTCGTGCGTTTTAATTTTTAAAACGTTGCAAGGAGCGTTATCTCAAAAGCTCAAAAACGTGCCTCAAGGAAACGTCCTGGTTTAGATTAGCTTATTGGAATGCATTGGAATTTTAAACATGGGCTTTTAAAGCCTCAGGTTAAACGCTGGGGAAAACGTCTGTAGACTAAGCCTTAGATAGCATTCAGAGGATCTGCAGAACCTTGGAATTTAGACAAATCAATGGTGCACTGTTGATTAAAGAGGCTAATATCAAGGTGAAATAATGGGGTACATATGGTAGTAAGTGGTGGGTCAGAACTTTTATAGATATATTGATATTTGCTTATCAATGTTCCCAATGTTCTTCCCGGCTATTGAGAATTTGTGAAACCTTTAGGTGTATTATGTTTAGCCTTGTTATAAACATATACATTTATTGTTTTTTTTTATCCGGGTGGGGGGAAGCTTTAGCTGGGTGGTCAAAAAGTGAGCAGAGCAAAACACAGCAAATTTAGTGCTCCCAGTTGTTTATGCCATAAGTATCCAGTAACCCCTATTATTGTGTTGTACCTACCCCCTATGCTTTGTTCCAGCTTTCAAATACCTGGCTTGTTAATATGTTCAATTCTTCCATCTTTTTGCATTATGCCCCAACTGTGCAGTGCTGTGTATTTTGATCCAAAGTCCTAGTGTTAGATGTTTTGTTAAGAGTGTAATCCCATGTAGTAGTGTATTTGTGTAATCAATGTAGTGTAACAAGTTAGGCTTAGTTCACATTAGCATTAAAAAAATATTGTGACATTTCTGAGTGACTACTGGCAACTGCTAGGCACATGGGATTGGTAACAGACCATAAAAGTTGAGCTTTTTCAGACTTTTTCAGACCTAGCAGTTTTTCAAGCAGCAGTGGTTCCTGGCAAAAGAAAAGTGAGGGGTAAACTCAACAAATGCAACCTTACTGTTAGTGTGAATTCAGCCTAACTCAAGATGTGGCCTCCTAGTGCTATATCTAGCGTCATTTATTCTGTCCACAAAACTGAGCTCAGCAAGTCCCACGCTGGCTTAGCTTCCAGCTTTCCGTTGCTCACCGATCTGTTGAGCGCTTCCATTTACTTTCTTCCAGGTCCTTCCTAACATCACCGGAACTTCCACTTCACAAGCATGAGATCAGGTGACTTATCTTCCTGAAAATGTAAAAAGTGCAGATCTTACTGCGCTTGTGTGAGATTGAGCACTTTTTTTACATTATAGTGAAGCTTATAATATATTATAGGGAAGCCTATATATATTCCTGATGTCAGGAATGAGCAGAAGGAGCAGCCCATAGCCACCTGTGATATGTCACTCAAATTTTCCAGGAGGTTCCGGGTTTACCCTTCAGTCTTTACCACCATGGCAGTACAGATGAAAGTGGGTTGGGTACTCCGCCGAAAATAAAAAAACACATTTTTCTGTTGTATAAATGGGGAAATTCACTCTTTATATAATGCTAAAATGTGGTGATGCTTTATGAGCATTGTGCATGGGAAAGATGGGGGAAGGACAAGTTTCTTGTTGCTTGTCATATTCTGCGGCTTAACAACTCATTGTGATCAAACCTTTATATCTCCTAAACCGATAGCCGTAACGACTTGAAACTTTTAGGTTACATAGAGGACCTCATAGCTACTAGTAAATTTCTTTAAAAATTGAAATTGAAAATGCAAATTAGGTACCCCCAGGGCCACCTACATAGCAAAGAGCATTGGGGTGGGCACCTAAATTTTTACCTACGTATACACCAATATCTCTGGAATAGGGGAGGTGTGGGGGACACGTGTATAAACCCCCCTAAAACTTGATTACCTTGGCATCATTAGAATATAAAAATCTCTGCCCATCAAAATGCCCTGTTACACAAAACTGTCTGCTTTCCTACCTAGAAACATAATTTTTCTAGGGGAGGTGCAGATAAACAAAAATATAGGTGCAAGAGGGGGACACTTGTGGCTAACACCCCCCAAACTTTCATCACCATGGCATTATTACATGACTGTACCCTTCCAGTCTGATGATGCCATAGTAATACCATCTTAGGGGGGGGGTTAGCCAAAGGTGCCCCTCCCTTTCACTTACATTTTTGGTTTTGTACACCACACCATTCTAGGGAAATTGGGAATTTAAAGAAGAGAAACAGACAGGGTAGCATAATATGACAGTTACAGATTTGTGACAGGTTGGTATCAATTTAGGGGCCCCACCGCAATGCACCCTGCTATTTAAGTGGCCCCTGGGGTCACCAATTTGAATTTTTACCTAGGCGCACTTTCTTTTAAAACAGCACTGCCAATGTAGTATTTTCACAAGTTTCTAAACTTGTGATCCCTTTATCTTGAAATTATCTTGAAAGCTGGGGGTCTAGGAGGGGCCCTGTGCACCCTGCAAATTTCACGCTGTTACAACCAACAGTTTAGGGGATATGCAAGTTTGTACACAGAGAGATGTAAGACTGCAGAACATGCAGCCTTAACCCCCCTTGCAGTATTTCTGAGTGTGGCTCGGGGTAAAAAATACATGCAAAAAGCCGAGCATAAAAACAAAACACTTACCTTGTCCCATCGGCGTCCCCCGGCGTCCTGCCCGTCCGTGTAGTTCGTCGGGACACGTCCTCTTCTCTCGATCTTCTCTTCTTTTTTTTTCAATAGAAGCCACAGCATGAGCTGATCAGATGTATCAGATGGGGGCAGGAACACCAGTGTCCCAATATCATCTTAGCTGTGCTGTGCTGTTGCTCCCTGTCCTATCATCAGCAGCTGTAATCTTCTGAACTGATGACAGCTGAGCAGCCACAATGTGATCCATTCAGAGGACTAGAGCTGCTGGTAAGTGGAAAGTGGGGGAGGCACGGCTGCCGGGTGCTGCGCCCACCAGAAAGGAACTGGGGAGAACTATATAAACCTCTGGACGAATAGGCAATTCTCTACAAAAAAAGTAGTCATTCCTAATTACATATTTTATTTTCTCTGGCTATAACCTTTACCCTACTTGGTCGAGTCTGCTAGCATGTCTACAATACCAGTAACAGAAAAAGGAGTAAAATAGGTCTCTTCCGATTTGACTTTATGCAGTAGTTACCTCAAAATAAACCTAATTAGACTTCTCCTTCTGAAATGGAAAGTATATGTATCAACTTGGCACTCAATGCAGCTCAAGCAAAATAACTTGTGGGTTTTTAATTTTATAGTCTATTTATAAAATCAGTGGACCAAAATAAAATAACAGAATGTTGTGCACATTGAGTGCATAGGTTTTGTCTATCTCTCGGACACCCCATTCAGTCAATAAAGAATGCATAGTGAAAGAGATTCCCTTTTTCCTTATCCAGCTTGCCTGCAAATTACCTTAGGCTATGTACACACGTGCAGTAATTAACAACTAAGGACTGCACGATGCATAAACGAGTGCTGTACATACAGCACCCTTCTGTTCTAGTTTTTTACAGCACAGGTGGGTGGGGGGTATGTACACTATTTTAAAGGTAACAGAAGTTTTATTTTCACAACAGAGTGACTTTATATTGTAACACCATGGGCAAAATAAATAAAATTACATATATACCACTATTATCAACAGCCAATAATTTTAAATTCAACACCATTAACCAAATCATTTGCATTTCAGCTAGAAAAATAATGGATTACCTTGCAAGATGTGAATAACACTAAGTTACAGAGAGGATTCAACAAGTGCATTACTGATAGACTATGAGTACACAAAGTAACATTTATGGATATATGATACATTAAATGACTTTCCTAAGAAAAAAAAATACTTAACTGGATGGCCTGGAAAACCATCTCACTTCTACTGATAATTAAGTTAAAAGAAGAGTATAAAGCTACGTACCCACGTGCAATAGTTGTCTTTGGAAACAAACGATTTACTACGGATAGTTTGTTATTTGTTAACAAAAAATTGCATAATGACAACGAACGAGGAATGTCGCTGAAAACAAAAGACCATCCTGGTGAATCCGTTTGGGTGGCGATTGTTCACTATCCATTGTATGTATGGTCGAGTAGTGATTGTGGATTGTTCTGTGGTACACTTTCTCCGGTACACGTCACTTCCTGCATCATTCAAACGATCGTATCTAGTGTGTGTGTAATATTGACTGATATACTGATTATTTTTGAAATTGAAATATTGGTAGATCTGTCTTTCATTGTCTAACTACAATTATTGCACGTGTGTACGATCCCTTAATGTTGGAAATTTGTGCTTTGGAAAAATAAATTCCACATAATGAAAATACAATTAGGAAAAGTCATATAGTTATTTAAACCTGCCTTTGTTTCTTTATAACAATAATTTTCAAATACATTTTTACTGATTGTCTATGAAAAGACATAGTGGGGTTCTAATTCTGTTTAGATAAATATATGAGTGTTTCTAGGTTAAAGATACATTATGGAATTAAGCTGCTTTTCCTCTAGTTCTGTGTTATGCTGCATATTTTATGATGCATAAATAAAATATAAGATAGCCAAGGAGATATATCCAAATTTCTCTGCTCCAAAACCTTGCCCAAACACAAAAACTATTGTGTCGTATCAAGTGACTGTGCCATAAGGTTTTGGCTCAAAGTAACAAGTGAAAGAAAAAAAACCTGTAGATTAGATCCTAAAAATCCAGTATGCAGTAAATGAATAAAGACCTAGAAATGAAACATTTTGGTATATTTTTGCAATAGTATTATTTTTGTATGACCACATGGGTATTTTGTTTTGTTTTAGTGGATGAAACAATTACATGAACAATACTGACATTTAGGAAGCAGGTAAAATATATTTATCTAATTCAAAAGGATGCTATGCTCACTATATAAGATTTTGCTGCTTCTGTTTGGCATTAGTTTATTGGATCCTTAAGGGTGCGTAAAAACTTCATAGGTCTACATCACAATTTTGACACTAACTCCTTAGGATTCATAGCCTTACAAAAAATAACGATGAATTCTAGAGTTGGTGACCTGGATAGGTGGCTGTTACAAGCAGAAACGAGATGGATCTTTGAATTGAAATCTAATTATTTTCCCAGACTGGATACCTTTGGTTTCAAATCCTTCCTTTAAATCAGGTTGGAATAAGACTATTTATTTATATATATAATTTTTCCCATTTCTATTTTTTTGCCTTTCCTCTCCTTTCCTCCTCCCCTTTTTTCTTCCCTCCCCCCCCCTTCATTTCTATATTTTACAATCTAAAGTGTAATATAGCTGTGAAGTGTCTATCATATGAAACAAATTGAATGATTTGAAGAATGTTGAATAATGGTAAATTAAAAGAATCCCTTAGTAAATCGTTCACTACACTATGGTATTTAACATGGGAAAAGCGGTGTGCAAACTAAGATCCCTCCTTTTTATGTGTTCATTTTATATGGGATACTATATATGTCCCCTGGCTCTTTATTCCTGCTATTTGCCTTTGATATACTGAATATGGCTGTTCTCCTCTTGTTTTGTTTGTTGCTCTGTGGATCGTGGTTTGCATACTGTGTTCTTTCCTATGTTGTGTTCTGGTCTCTGGAACGCAAGCAGGTTGCTGCGTTCCAGAGGATTTCGGACGTTGCGTTTCCGTGTGCATGACGTCACATCCGGGTGCTGCGCAAGGGAATCGCCATTTGCCAATCTTGACTCGGGCGTGGAGGAGATGAGTGTATAGGAGGGGGGTCTTACTATGTTACCTACATGCACCTGATGCATCACAGATGGTGGCGGTCTCCCTACATTTTGAACTAGATATTTTGATGTAAAAGAACAACCTACTAGTAAGTATTTCCATTTCTATTTGGCTTTATTGCAGTGCTTTAAATGTATAAGTAGTTAGCATCCAATGGGATGCATTTGCTTGGGCACAAAAACATACATTGAGTAACAATCTTCGAGCATACATATGTGTGTATATGGCATTTTTATATTTATACTTCCAGTTATATGCCTATTCAGTGATCTGTTGGATCTTTATTTATAGCTATAATATGTACACCCTCTGTGTGAAACTTATGGCACTTTTCTTTGGACGTATAGATGAATATACCAAGCAACAGCAACAATCTATGCCCTCTATCCTCCCTCTTTTTTGTTTAACACAAAGTTCTGAAAGAGCCCATAATCAATGTATTTTTTAAATAAATTTCAATAAAATTTACTTTTAATAAAATACACCTTTTATTTTACATTTACCTGTCCTCATTCAGTTGTTCTTCTTTTACCTGGTTGAAGCTGGGACGAATTAACTTTTGTTCATACAGTTTTATTTAAAAGTGCCATTTTAACTCCTATTTTAACAAGTGTGAAAAATGCTCTACCTGTAAAATGGAATATTTTTTCTTTATTTTATTTACTAACCTGCATCTATACATATCATTTAATTTTTAATTGTAAACAAAGTCACTTAAATCAGCCCATTTTAATGCTCAGTTTGAACTTCAGCAGGTCATCTTGACTACATGCCTGGATGCATTGTATTGCTGCCATGCTATTGGCTGATTCATTATTTGAATTACCAAGCAAAGTGTCACTGACTGTGGGTCCTACCCTGATTGACATCTAAATAGTTGAAATATGTCCTCTTGGGGGTTATCAGTTGAAAATATCTTAATTAGTACTGGTCAGAAGACTACTGCCTCCCAGTCTTCCCCTGGCTCATATGGTGTTTAAGCAGAGAAAAAGAGGGATGTGTTTCTTCCTACTACCCCTTCTGATGCTGGAGCAGATGTCATGGAATATATTTGTAAATGGACAAATATATTCCATGACGTTTGTAAATGGACCCTGCAAAGAAAGATTAGTAAAAGTGTGGCATATTGCCAATCAGAGGAGAAATAGATTGTATATTACTTAAACTTTTAAAATAAAAAAAAATTCTTCAGGCTATAATAAATGTTATTTATATAAGAAATGCAGAAATAAATAGTTGCATTATCCATTACCAGTCAAATATTGCTTTCTAGTTTGTATTGGGACATTTATTTCTGCTGTTTCAGTGGCTGCTGGCTTGATTTCCTTTACTACATTCTATACCAAAGTACTGATGGACTTCATTATTAATAAATGTGCAACAAAGAAAAATAATGCTATTTCTTATAATAGTGTAATTTTACTGGCTGTCATTTTACAATTCCCCAGCTGTTATTCCTCCTTTAACAACTGCAACTATCGATAACCCCGTACTTTTTCGTCTATATTAAAATCTCACTTACCTGGTCCCGCTGTGCTCATCCAGCGTCGGGTCCGTGTTCCAGCGTCG
>NC_092858.1:124891221-124892417 GCF_032062135.1 Pyxicephalus adspersus
AAAAAAAAAAAATTTCATGAAAACCTGTAACGCTTTTGGTACAGAAATCTAGACATCAGTGTAACGCTCAGGTGGTTAATTACCAGCAAAGGACAAATGACAGAAGCAATTTGGTTGCTTTTGTTAACAACAGCGCATCTTATCTGTGATTCTGTTTTTATAAATTAGCCCCATTCTGTTTAGGTCAGGAATGCAGATATAAAGCTTCTAGGCATGGTTTAGTCCAGGACTGCCAGTTAACTGCCCCATAGGGACTCATTATATATTTTTTAAATTATAATTGTACTGTGGTCACTATAGGGTATACATCTCAGCAGTTGGAACGCATATTGATTTGTTTAGTTGACAAGGTGCCTGAGAAAAAAATCCATCTGCTCTGGTGCTGTTTATAGGTGTGTGCTGGGGTGCTGGGATGGTAACTATTTTACCAGTGTATTTTGTGTTAAGGTAAGCTTTAAAAAATTATTACATACCTGGTATGTTGTTAAAAAAAGGAAAGCAATAGAAATCTCTCCATCTGTAGATGATGGTAGTAAATATACAATAGTGGGCTAATAATAAATTGAAGCAAAATCTGAAAATTTTGCAAAGTATATAAGCCTGTAGTCATTTTATAGGTAAATAGGGTCTCCTTTGTTGACCTGGTTTATTAGTGACATGACCTTCAGTTTACAAGTTCACATTGATTTATTTGGCACCACATGCATAAATAACATTTTATCAATAAGCACAAAAATAGCTGCTTTGTTGTTCATGAGAGATAATACTTCTCACGTGTCATTGTAATTCTAGACAGTATTCTTGTTAGTGTCCTTTTTTTGTACTCTACATTCTATTGAAAAGTTCTCACCTGACTTGTCCTAGCTGACTTGTACTGTTTGAGCCCTTTCTTTCTAAATGATGTGATCAGCGGTTCCAAGTTCAGGGAGAAAGCAGCTTCTAACCAACCATATACAGAGCATTTCTTCTCTCCCCATACAAGTCAGTCAACAAGTTGATGTAACTTAGTAAGAAGTTACACGCAGATGAGAAAGTGTGAGTTCTTCATGCTACTTGGTGTCCTAATTATGAATTGTTTGTGTTTGCTCATTAAACTATAACAAGTATGTGGTTGAGAAGTTATCGCTTCAGACTAAACTTGCTGTGTGCTTTCTTGTATGTAAAGAATGTTTTTAGGCCAGGTCTAGCAGTGGTAG
>NC_092858.1:124892884-124894065 GCF_032062135.1 Pyxicephalus adspersus
ACTGATACTGATACTTTTTATATCCAAACAATACTGTGTTCTTAACAGAAGGATTAGACTATTTCATCTCACCTGACAAAACATTTCTCCATGTTTGAAGAGCTTTAGATGTTCTATAACAAGCGTGTCCAAAGTCTGGCCCGGGGCCAATTGCGTCCTGTGTTCAGATTTCCACCGGCCCACAGCCTCTGTCAAAAAATCAATAATATTCCGCCCACCAGCACTGTTAACCACAATATAAAAAAGCTATTTTATATTTATTCGAGTTGATCAACCGCCTTGCAATTATCGGCACGCTACTCGGCGGGCATAATCGGAAGTACAGGAGTCCCCATGTGTGCACAGGGAATCCCATACATCATTATTGTGGGCATGTGCTGTCGGGGATCTGCACTGACCACGCCCACTCCAAGAACGTGCTCTGCACAGAGCCTGCACTGATACAGGACTCCCCGCACAGGGAATCCCCACCCTGGTGAGCGTATGCTGTGCAGGACCCGCGCAGATCACCCCCACACTTTTGCATGCATAGTTTTGATGCATCCATCAAAACTATGCATGCCTCATTTTATGGCAGAACATTGCACTTAAAAACATTAATATGTTGCAAGTAGTGTTGTAGTACAGTATTAGAATGAATGAAAGGGTTGAGATGCCCCTTACATGACAGCATTGTGCAGGTGGCAGATTCTCTTTAACCATTAGTAGTGACATTTTCTCTGTCTTTACAAATTTGAAAAGTAGTCCAGAAGCTTAACTTATCACTAAACTGATTGAACAGAACAGCTACTGCTAATTCCCCTAGTCTGTAGTAAGAATGTCTGTTGCTCTGTTATCTGTAATCTAGTAAGACACTAGTGAAGCTCAGATACTAAGATAAAGATGTTTCCCTGAAGTTTTAACCGCTACCATGCTTTGGTTATAAAGTTCCTCTTCGTGCCAAGCAATATATAAAGTTTTTAGGAATCCATGATCAGGCAGGCTGACATTGCAGAAAGGGACAGGTGATGGTCCTTCTGCAGTTATCCCTTCTACCTTCCTTGATTTGGTCAAACGCTGAGAAGCGTATAAGCAGAGAGATTTAGGTCTTTCTTTATGGGGACACAGTGTTTTCCTCTGTTCTTCATCCTCTCATTCAAAGGTGATTGCCTAACACACATTGAGCCTGATTTATTAAAGCT
>NC_092858.1:124897603-124914957 GCF_032062135.1 Pyxicephalus adspersus
TTTTTTTTTTTTACTTTTAGAATAATAAAGGCAACAATTTGTTTCACAGCTACATTTACCTTCTATCTATGAATTGTAGTGACTGAATAATATTTCTGAGATCCAGGGGATGATACTTACTTCAGAAATATTTTGTCTTTTGCTCAGAGAAACACAATGTTAGCAAAGTGCTGAAGCAAGGTGTAAACTTACTGGTAGGGATGTAAAGGGGGAAAGCACTGGGATCTATGCACAGAAAACTAGTAGCCCAAAATATTTAGCCTTAAGGAAATTAAGTTTGTAATTACTTGCATGTTTTTGTTTTTTTTATTAACCAAAATGATAAAGTTTTGTTTAAAGGTTTTATTTACCATACAGTGGAAATAATGGTGTATTTGCATGCTGATAGGTGAAGAAAACAGACCAAACCAAAAATACTTCTGCAGGTGCAGGCATCTTGTCGTCCTTTATAGTAACAATCTTATTCTGTACATGGATCCTACTGGTACCTGCCCTCGTTGATCCCAGGCCTAAGCTGTATGTTATCCGAATATCTGAGATGAATACAGAAATAGTAAAACGGGCTGGAATACTTACCGTTTTGTAGGATACGCTTCTGTATGCTGCCTCTAGGGCGGATGACGTATCCTAAGTGTAGGGAATTGGCCATGTGATCTCTGCTGAGGAAGAGAACCAGAGATCAAATTACATTGTTCCCTTTCAGCAGAGGCCATATTACCCATATTATGTTTAGGTGTTTGGTTAAGTGACAAGGGCAGAAAATAAAATGGAATGACATTTTTTTCCAGAAAAAGTAAGCACTTTATACCTATTTAACATTTATAATTATGTTCCCCAGCAGTGTTTATTAGCTTAATATATATATATTAGATGCCAAATCCTAATATATTAGATGCCAAATCCTATATCACAAGCATAGCAAAAAAGGACAACATTAAGGACTTTTCGAGCATGTATTACATATAAAGTATACTTTAAATTAAAACCCAACAAACTTTTAATACACAATCGTGTTAAAATACACACAAAAGCATCAGAAGTTAAAACTATACAAAAGCTTAGACTAAGCCTTAAAAGTAAGGATTTTATTTTATGTATACAAATTTGTCAACAACCCGAGTCCCTGGGCCTTTTTACCTTACTCACCTTAGGTACCTGAACATTTTCATATATTTAATATTTGAATTTCTTCACATTATACCTTTCAGCGTTTTTAGTCTTTCTTAACGTATTCTAATTTTTTTTCAGACAAATAGAGATTTAATTTAGCAGCAGTATTGGATACATGTATTATGATATGACATGAGTGAAACTTTCATATAACACAGCAGAATGATAAAGCTGAGAGTCAACATATACTTTAGGAGAGCTTTACTTACCTTTTGACACTATATTGTGAGGCACACAGAGAAAATAAAATTGATTTGTGTAAATTAGCAAAGGATTAGCATTCATAATCCTTAACATAATATTTAGCATAACATTCAAATATGATCAAGTTGTGTTGGCGAAGATTCAAGTATTTGATACATGCATAGTAAATGCAAATGATGTCTAGATCGCTCAACATCAGTGTTGTGACCTGTGAATCAATTTTAAAAGGATTTTTTTTTTTTTTGTAAATTAAAAAATATATTTAATTTTTACTTTTACACTTTTTTTACATTTTTTTAAACTTTTAGATTTTCAGCTCTGGGGTTTAGTGCTGGACCTTGGGTATCACTTACAGCTCGCTACATCTCAGCTTGGAGTCAAACAGCCACTGTCCCTCCGTCATTTTAAACTGGACCTGGTAGTCAAGTGGTTTAAACTAAACTCCAAGTACAGTAGCAAATGTGTTGGCTGTAATTATCATGACAGGGGAGAACAGAAGGATAACTGAACCAGTTTGCTGCTTCTGCTTTATTTCCCAGGTATGGCACTACCAGGTATGGTGGGTCTTAGGTAAGCTTAGCTGCAGTTGCAATTGTCCGCAAATAGCTCATAGTTCTGTGACAGTGCTTTCTGCCTGGGGTTCATGGATCACATGGCCAGCTGCACAAAGTAAATAATTCTAGTCAGATAAGATAAAACACGTACATGTAACACGGTATGTTTCCCTAAAACCTGCTACACTTTCATTACCCGAGTTTGTCCATGCAGTTCTGTATGTAGAGTCAAAACTGATCAATAACTTTATTAATTGCTTTTTAATTGGGTTAGATGGGATCTTTTTGTGTTCTAGCTAGTCTTCCTACAAGTTATTTACTTCCAGCAGCAAGGTATTTGCACCAAAGACACAAGGCAGCAGTATTACATTTGTGAACAGCACTTTATCAAGAACACAGTTTGCTTGACTGATTACAGATATGTTTTGTAATGTGTTGGGGGTTTAGATTTACTGAATGTTGTATACTATATTATTAGATTTGTTTTATAAAGCTGGAAAATACCCTAACAAATAAGGCCCGCTTGTTATTACACAATTAGGAATCAGGCAGGGGGTTATTGCAGATAGGTTATTTCAGAAGGAACATTTCTTGCCCCTATCAAACTTTACAAGTCACTCCTAGCTTTCCTTCCCTGTGTCGGGGATAAATGTCATACTGATACGGTCAATCAATATGGTCGAAGATTGTCACTAGGAAGAAGAAGAAAAGATCACAGAGCCCTGTATTGGAATGCAGATAGGTGAGTCGTACAGTGTTAGTGTTAGTTTAAATGCTGCAAAATTAATGTTGAATGTAGGTACCAATTACCCCAGCTCCCTGAAGCGAGAGGACTAATCACAATCCTTATGCTTCTATGTATTGTGCATATAGCAAATGAAAGGTAAAGTGAGAATTGCAGTAATACAATAATGGAGACACATTGCAATAGGGCATATTATGCATTTTAGATTGCTATAGTGCAGGAAAAAATGCAGATTTTTAAAAAGCAAAATTCCCCACAAGCATTTTTTTGCACGTTGTGTTGCACTTTCAGTCAAAAAATACCCACTCTATATTAGCCACTGATCATCCGGGAAATCTCATGCTAGTCCTCAAATGTGTTTTGGCAACGTGCATTAAGAAATACATTTTGATATGCATTGCTTCAATGCAAATGTCTAAATGCATTCTTAGAAACACCTAAGACTGAAATTTCCTGAATGTGAGATTTTATTGTGAGAATTAGATTTTCCAGCTTTGACACTTTTGGAAACAGACATGAAAAAAAAATGTAGACAACATTGTGTGAGCAAAGTCATTGCCCCTGATTCATCAATAAAATCCGCGCTCGCTGGAAGCGCGAAAGTACGCGCGGCCAGCGATCGCGGTTTACCGTGGTCCGGACTCGAGAGTGCTCGTCCACTCGCCTCCTCACTGCCAGCCGGACTCCAGCCTTCATAATAATGAGCAATAGGGGGCGCGAATCTGCCAATTAAGGCGATTAGATTTCAGCTGCGCAATTAAGGAGGATCTGTTAAGCTCAATGGTGAGATCATAGCAATTAATTAGCGCGACCTGCTCTCTGTTCTGTGCTTATTTAGCTCCGGCCGCAAGCTTTTTCTGTTGCTGAATAGCGCGATGGCGTACGATTTCGGATGGCGAATACGAATGCGCGAGCGATAATCCGATTCTGCTTGATGAATCAGGGGCATTGAGTCTTCTAACCTTCGACACCTAAACATGCACTCAACTAGTGGTAGTTCGTCAGTTCCAATTGGAGTCAATGCTCTTAGCCTAACAAATCAGGTGAAACTTTGCAGACTTAAGCCATCCAGTCATGTGGATAAAGCAACCAATAAACATGTTTTTTTTTTTTTATTTTCCTGCCTATCCTGTGATAGAGTATTATTTATAAAATTAATTTTCACCACTTTGAGAATGATAACCGATGACTAGCAGCATCGTTGTACTTCAAATATTTTGACCAGGATTCCTGGAACTCTCTAGCTTGCTGGTAAATGACTTGTTCATCCACATTAAGATAAGAAACAATGCCAATTTCTAGTCTTTAGTTAGCATTTAGGGGGAATAGTATATCTTCACAGTTGAATAAATATTTGTATCTGTAGTTATAACCAACCTTCCACCTCTACCTCATTCTTAGCTGTAAATATTGCAGATATTCACACTGGCATTTAAAATTTTTAGGGTTCAATAAATACAATGAAGTTATACATGCAAAAGCAGCATTTTACTATTAAAGTACAGTTTTTTAAAGTATTACCATAGTCAATGTAATGATTTTACAAAACAATCCGGCATGGAATATTCAATGTTAACAGCAAAGCAAGAATTTTCAAAAGTTCTTTAAAGCAGAACTTTGAAGCAAAAAAAAATTACACTTACCTTTACTTGCGCCGATCCATGTTCCATATGGTCCCGCGTTGTCCTGGTTTCTTGGTTCATCATGCTTATTGTTTTCTAATAACATTTAGAACATAAAAAATCTTTAGTTATTGAAGGCAATGCAGCAATTTAGGTTTCTTTCATTTTTTATAAACCATCCCCTCAAAAAATATATGTAAACAGACCTTGGGAAATTTCTCCATAATTTTAATTATATGGTACAGTGCGTATTTTCCTTCTAAAATATTCTCATATTCGCTTTTAGCCTTGGTCTAAGCAAACAAATTTTAACCTCAAAGACTCCCATAGAACAAGTACAGGAGATTGTCTAGTGGTTGTCTCATGACAGTAATATCTTTGTATCATATGACTTAATAGAAGCCATACATGAGATATATATAGTAGCATGATTAAGCAATCTAGCCCCAATTAACTTCTGCAATTTAATAGCATAGCAGAAACTATTGGCAGGTATTTTCACTTCTATTTCTTCATATACTTTGTAGGACTCGGAGATTATAATTGCATATCTGGGAAATTTTTAAGCATTTTTTTTCATTTAAGTGAGATTTTAGTAGCACTATCGAAAGTCTAAAATCAACTATTTAGACATGAGCTGTCTGTATTGGTAGCAGTTTTTTAAAGTTAATAAACCTTTTATTGTATATTTTAGGAAATAAAGAATTTAAAGACCTGAATCTGCACCTTTCTTATTCAGTCAAAAAAAATCTATTCTTTGCTATGAAGCAATTGGTGTAATTCTGGTGGTTTATTAACAAAATACCCCAGAGTCTCCAGCAGACACTTTGTCATTTTGTTGGAGCAGTTTAGAGTGGGCTGGCAGAGTGTGTGTAGATAAGAATTTATTATGTGGTGCTGCACAGTGCTGAATTTTAATGAGTTTCTGTGTGGTGGGCTACATGCTCTTTTGTACCCTTTTTAGGACCATTCTACCGCAATACCTGTAGTTGCTTTTTGGATGTTGCGCTCCCCTTATTAGTCTTTAAATTTAATTTACCGTAGAAATGGCTTTTTTCTACTAAACATGAATATGATGAATATTCTGGAAATAATTAGAAATTAGAATTAACATTGCATTCAACAAACTTCAAACAGTGTGCACCAAATGTGCTGCTCAATGTACATAGAAGTATTTAGTTGAAGAGTAGTGTTGTTGAATGTTGAACATGCATTATTTTATGAAATAAAGGAAATAATGTTTACAGAGGTAGGAAGGGGCATTTTATGTGACTTGGAAGGCAACATGGAAAAGACACAGCTTATTATTTCTTCAGGATACCTGATTGTGCTTGTGGTAATATGGAAACATAGAGGGTCATTATGGGTTAGTAGTTGTCCCTCTATGTAAGAAATGTAAGGTAGGAAATATCTAGGTAGAAGCTCAAATGGACTTTACATTATTTTAAAAAATATAGCTTTAGCCCTATAAGTTTTCTAGTTAAAAAGTAGCTTGTGGCACGGGATTTGCATGGGCATGGCATAGAGGTGCAAAGAACCAATAGTTTTTTTGGTAACCACAAATTAAGCTCTTCTCTATACAGAACATGTTTTTTATCTTTTATTCGTGAATAATATTAAAACGGTTTGCACACTGATAAGGAGACTGCAAAGCACCTCTGTTTTTACTCTGGGTAAAAGTATAAAGTTAGGAGAAAAAGAAAAGACAACCTCTTTCATTTCTAAGGTTTTCTGTATCAGAACATAAAAAGAAAAAGTAATGTTAGTGAATGCTATGATAAATGGGCCAATCAAAAATAAACTCCCCCACTAGCTGCCAAAACAAAAGTGTTCAGATGAAAACTAATTTTTTAAATAAAATTTGTAGAATGAAATTGTATGTATATCCCTTAATTACTGCAGTTGATCGTTGCATTTTCCTCATGTTTTCCTGCCTTAAATTTGTTTTTTTTGTTTTTTTTTAGCAAAAGAAGATTTCCAAAGGCCTGCATTATAACTGATATAAGATTGTTTTGCCTTAGACATTTTCCAGAAACTGGAAAATATAGGTACATGTAACTCCACAAACAAATCTACATGGTGGAAGAAGCCTCAAACGACAGCTCTACACAGAAGAATGGGGTGAACAAAATGTGAAAGACTCTATATCAAGAGATATTGCAGTATGTTGACCAATGAACTACTTGGTCTCTTAGTAATATTTAATTTCTATTTTTATAAAAGTGTGTTTTTAGTCTTCTGTTTTACACAAGTGCATTATGTTAAAGAAGTTCTGTTAAAATCTGAATCATACCCAGATACAGTGCAATATGTCTTAGAGGGAAAAGACACAATCTAGATGCAAAAATGTTTTGTTTATTTTGGTCTTCGGAAAGTAGAAATATGTAACCTGTCTCAGTGCTGCTAATTGATATTGTGATTGGATTGGGAAACTATAAACTGTGTATCCTTTTGTATCATTTACCAGCTCAGCATTGCCATCATATCACCGTCCTATCTCAAAATATATGCTGCAGCTTTATTTTTTACCTTGTTACTTAATATATATTTTTGTTACGTATATATGTGCAACATTGGGATCTAAGTGTACTTTACCAAAGGCTTTAATGTATGTTCTGTCTCCTGCTTCAGCAGTTACAACTGTATACATATATTGCACTGTAGTAACACACAGGACATTTTTGGGATCAAAATGTATGTTATTTTTGTATTCTTTGATTCTTTTCTGCTTTTTTTCTTATCAAACCTAAAGATTGAATATCTTTTATGGTAATCTATTTGACATTTTGATTAAGGAGGTATCTGTTAGCATGCTCGATGTTTTGTTGCTGCTAAAAGCTAGTACCCCTTTCCAGAGAAATAGAACAATCATTTAATTGCTGTACTAAGTCATATACAACAGCAAAGGTGGTTAGAAATGATTATTTCAAACGGCACTTTAAAGAACTGATATGTCTTACTTATAGCAGTCAGTTTTTCACTATGTAAGCAGCTTCAAGCAATTAGAAAAAAAGTAGGCTGTATTCTGATTAGTGGGTTACATTATTTGAATTACTGGTGTTTGCCTTATTAAATAATCCCACTTGAGTTAGTTTTAGTTTTAATTGCACAACCGTTACGTTTTTGTTATATCTTCACAAACCAAAAATCTAACTAGATTGATTTGTTTGTGTATAATTCTTACTACATTTATTCGAAGGGTAGTAAATAGACATAGATGATTGTACTGAGAAGTGCACTACTTACAAAGTTTTATTACTGTCCTGTAATGTGCTTTCACTAAGTAATATTATATGATTGCAGCGTGTGACAATGATATGGGAGGGTATGATCCTATTAGCTTTTGGTTGTAAATAGGAGACTTCCTGCTGTGTATGGTATTGACCAGTTGTTATCTGCACTAGTTACCACCTTCAGTCAATAGGAGCACATTTGTTGGGTACTTAGTAAGTTAGTTGATTTGTACACTAGTTGCAATACATAATGCTAACCTCCTGTCAGCTCTATAGAAAACATAGCAAACTTGCTCTACTTGCAGCTTTGTCTCTAAGTGCAATCACAAATACAAAGTCAAAGCACATTACAGCAGGGGTCCCCAACCCCCAGTCTATGGGTTGCGGACATCTTACAGGTGGTACCATTTCCCCGGACCAAGTCTCCTGTACAGATCACAGGCTCGGGGCCCTGGGCAGGTTGTGTTTCTGGTCTGAGCCTGCGATGGGAGAGTGGGCGGGTTCTGGCAATATAATGTCATTCAGGGGGAGTTTCTTCCCGTTTGAGTGACACAGTCCGTAGATTCAATGGTCCGTGAGCTCGAAAAGGTTGGAGACCACTGCATTACAGGACATAATCATTTACGTCTATTTATTATCTTTTAAGTTTGTCAATGTATATCTGCCTGTCTCTAGTTATCTTTCAAGTGCATTTATCCATTTTATTTCACACAGAATGAATAAACAAGAACTTTACTAAATTTACTGTTTGAACTGTTGGTACATTGAGTGACAATACATTATTTTTCTAGGACTGCACAATTCCTTAGTTTGGTACCAGGAAATATAGGCAAATCACCCTTCTTTTTTATCTCTAAAAATTTGAATTGAGATAGAAGATTGTTTGCTCAACAAACTCTGTCTCATTTAATTTGACCCTATGGTTACACTAACAAGTAAATCTCTTTGCTATTGCTACTAGTTAGCATTCCCTTTATGTGCAAAACACTAAAACCAATAACCTGTTAATAGGATGATTATCAAATGGGTTGAATCTCCCAGTAGCCTAGAGATTTGATCGCCTATGTAACCTTAGCCTTAAGAAAATGCAAACAGGTGGTGTTTTACCCACAGCTTTATCACTATTTCTCCAAGTCAGAGCACAACAAAAAGCAAAACTGCTGCTTCTAAGACTCAAATAGACAATTATTACCAGCCACAAACAAGAGCTGTACTAGCTGTACAAACAAGAGAGCATTCAAAAATCACTGCATTTACTTTTTCTTTTATAGAAACACAGTGAGAGTTTATGTGGATTTTAAGCGTATGTTGTAATATTTCTGACTATCAGGAATCAAACATAGAAAATCAAAACCAAACATAATCATGCTCACATGCAAATACCTTGTGAACGCAGATATGATCTCAAATATGTTTGCCAATCTACAGTACACAACAAACATTTTTGTGAATTAAAATATGGTTGTGGGAGCCACATCTTTTTGGTTTTAAAAAAGATGCTTTGTGAACAACTGAACACCCAGAAGTAGATTTGTCTTTTAATATATAGAACTAGAGGTCTAGAGACTGAAGCAAGTTATATGGAAACTTAAAGCGGAAGTAAACTAGGGAAAAAAAAACTCACCTTTATCTATGAAGATCCATTGATCCCTTGGAGGTTTCCTGGATCGGGTCTCGTCCCTGTGTCCTCCTTCGTTCTGGTGCGGAGGAATTGCTGGGGCCGCCATTTTCTTTTCCCTTCTTTTTACGTCACCTGATCTCGCACTGCATAGATCGGGTGACATAGATGGGGGGAAGAAAAGGCCATCTCACTGCAAATGCGTGAGATCAGCATTTTTTTTTTATCCTATTGAAGAAAAAAAATCCTTTTGCACATGCCTGAGATCGGGTTAGCGCAGAGGGAGCAACCAGAAATCTGGGATCCATGACGTATATAGCCCGGGAGGCTCTGCGCTCCCATTCTGTCTTGATGGCTGCGGTGATCAAGACAGAAGGGGAGGGTCTTAGGGTTTTAAACCCCCTCCCCCCCAAAAAAAAAATGTCATTTTTTACCTTAATAAAAATGGTGGCCTGCCCTTTTATGTAGGGTAAAAATTTTAGTTTAGTTCCAATTTAAGTTTTAGCTTTTTTCTTTTTTTTAATAAACACTTGACCATCATAAAGACTACATTAAGTCAGCTCAGTAATATCTGCTGTTTTACCAAACTATTAATGAGCACCTATTGGGACAACCGAGAAAGGCTTAATATTCAATGTTTTATCAGGTGGTTTTCTAGTCAGCCTTTTATAGAGAGTATCGTTTCTACTGTTATATTAAATTTTTTTTTATTTTTGAAACCAGTCTCTGTTATGGATGTAAACATTGGTTGATAAATACATTTGCCAAATAAGAGAACAAAGCAATTTAAAGGGATTTTGTGAGCATATAAATGTGGAAGCTGCCATTGCTGTGGTTTGTAACAGAACAGGCTTCAGGGCTGCCTTTCTTAACCTGACTTAACTACTTAGTGAGTCACTGGAATAGGCAAGTATTGAAGTCCATCCCCTTGCCTTGCATGCTTGTTCTATGCCACATATAGATGATAAACTCAGAACTACAAGTTGAAAAATTAGGGCAGCATTGGTTTCACTAAACTCTCTAACTTGTAGCAGGTTAAAGTATTGGTTTATTTGCTCCTAAACTACTTTTGTTTGACAGCTAAATCTGTCAAATACTAAAATATAAACTGTCAAATTTAGTTTCAGGACATGCCACTTGGTAGCAAGATAGAAGTATAAACTGAAATCCTTTTCTAATGACAATTTAAGTGCAAGAACAAGAAGAATTTGGTTTATCCTCAAGTATAAACATGAGAAGTTGCTTTAAAATAAAAAAAAGTATTTTTGAGTACCCTGCTGTTTAGACTTTTTATGTTAACCTTTTGTTATGTATATGAACTTTGTTACTGAAGGTGTTGGGGGCTGATATGGTTTACACTGTGGCACATTTCACTTTCTGATTCAGGTGCAATTGCAGCTCATTTGAATAAAGTAGAGCAGAATTAAGATAGGATGCTGTCTTATTTTATACTCCAATTGAAAAATTGCCTCTTTGTATGGCAGAAGGCTAAAGTATTCCACCGATTAATAAAAAAATTTTGCTTGTGTTGGTAGTTTAAAGTCTTTGAACTTTTATGACTGAAAACCATTTGTTTCTCCAACATCCTGACATTGTAGGCATGGGCCAGTTAGTTCTTGTCGCTCTTTAAAAACAGTTCTCGACCAATAGGACAGTAAGGTGAATGTTGAATACTTCCTTCTACATACAGGCCTATCAATTTCTGCTAAGTGAAGTTGCATTTAGATACCAAAATATGTCCACATATGTTCCACATTTTATGCAGATAACATGGATGCTCTAGATTGTTCTCACATCTTTTTATGAAGTATTACTGCAATCTGGTTTGGCTGGAGATTTTTGCCTCTATGTGAAGCGACATCCTGATTCCTGTAATCATTTTGAACTCATTAGAACCTGGATCTCAGTAATCAGCTCTGAACAGCTGCCCACAGCATATAAGATTTCTTGCATTTAGCACTCATTTACAAGACGTGAGTCCATCCATAATGTATTTCAGAGAGTTTGCAACTTCTAGATTCATTTCAAAATATAGGAGGAAATGTGTGAGCCATTCCTCACATCAAACCATTACTAGAGTTTAATTGTAACCTTGTAAACTTAGAGCCATCTATCTGCTGACTTGTCACTAGTTTTGTACTGTAGTATTCTTAGCACTTGCTATCTGGATTGTCCACAAGGTAGTCATTTTTGTGGAATGTTTTTTCCCCACTGTGCATGCTGTCATCTAACTTTTATAGTGAACTCAGACTTCTGAGCACAAATGAAATATCTGACATTACGTCATACATGGCCAAGAAATTACAAGTGTGTTTTTATGTCCTTCCTGTATTTTATAGTTTACATGTTTTGAAGAGTATAAATCCCCTCCCCGTGGATGGATGTCACAACAACTACACGGATCTGCTATTCTCAGCAGCTCTGCCTCCTGTCATAACACTGCCACTAGCTACACAGAGCAGTGTAAAGAGAGCCGCTGGCGCTTTTGCTGCCTGCGCTTCTGCCTTCTGTCATCTGTGGCCCCCAACTCACCGGCAATGGACTGGCACCAGTCCTCTCCCTGGGGGTTGGGGACCTCTGTTATACAGGACTCCTGCTGCTTGTTTTTGCGGGCAATTCAGACACAGGATAATGATTGTGGGAATTATTTATATTTCAATAACCTTTAGCTGGGTGTATATGCAATAATTCAAATCTAATTGTAAAGTGTACTAATCTTATATATATATATATATAGTAATATGATAACTGTACCCGCTCTAATGAAACTGGGAAAAACAGACTTCATGGTGAGGTTTATTCACAATAAAAACCATTAGCCTTTCCCCAGGAAATCATTCATAATACTTGACAGTTAACAGCTAAATGCCTCTGCATGATATCAGATGTTGAACTGATACCACCAATTTATATTTAGTCCCCACAGCTGTTCTTTTTTTGTAGTTAAATCAACCTAACCATTTAAACCTGCTTTGTTTAATTTAAAAATAATATTTGTGAATGTGTACAGGGTAGGTTACATTACTAGTTAATAGAATGCAGAATCCTGCAGCCATCCACCGTTCATCAATGTTAAATGTAAATGAAACAAGCAAGATATTGCAATACCAATAAAATGCCGACTACCGAACACTATACTATGACCAGGGCATTTCATAGATGCTTTGTAATTAAAGATGTGCTTAATTGCCTAGTTAAAAAAAAGTCTGGATTAACAATTACATAGTGATGACCTTCTTTCTGTAACAAGTGAAAAGGACAATTTCACGTTAACAGGAACTCTGGCAGAAATAAATGCTGCATCAAGATGTAACCTGTGTTATAGGACTATAAACTATAACAGTTCCTGTCAAGCCTGCAGATATTAACAAGATTAATGGTAAATTACATTCATCAACCTCAAAGCATGAGTAAATCCGAACTAAAATGCTATTTATATATCATCTATCTGTACTCTCTCCAGTATCCCTGTAAAAAAATTCCTTCATAATGAATCAATGGCTGGAATGGTTACTTATCACAATGCCTGACCATTAACAAATTTAGTTTTCAGACACAGGATAACCCAGTTTTTTGGTAAGCACCATTTCTATGGCTGTAATTTTTTTGACAAATAGAGATGCTTTTAAATGGTGTTTTTTGCTTTTTGCACTATAAATGGGTAATTGTCAATGTGCAGAAACCTGTAACCCAGAATATAAAATTAGAATCAGAATAGACAGATTTTCAACTGTCTAATAACTAAAAAAAATGATTTTGGCTTTTTATGGGTAAATATATATTTTTTTTCAGCTTTACATGAAAAATATGATATAGTGTACAAAAAGGAAACAAAGTGCAAATGGCAAAATTAGAACAACAAACAAAGGCTCAATTACAAAGGTCAGGAGTGGAGAAAGACAAAACAAAAAACATTAGAATAACACAGAATAATATTGTCCATCATGGGTCATTATGTCATTGTATTTATATCTCAAGACCAACAATAAAAATTGTAACATAATAGGTAAGAGCCCGAATGAGCCTTTTTCTTACAACATGTGTGGTAATAATATGAATGGGGTAAAGAAGTGTGGGACTTGGGAGGAAAGGACAATGTGGGAAGAAGGGTAAGTGAAAAGATTCTTTATGGGAACATTGGATCTAAAAAGGGCTGGAGAAAGGAATGGCAGAGCCTAGTTTAGATTTTAATGCAGAGGAGGAGCTAAACTGCTCCCAGCATGCCCAACGTGAGCTAAATTTGTCCATACAAACATTATCGAACACTGATTTCTTCCATCCTCATGGTAGAGTTCACCTTGACAACCCAATGAGCAAGGGAGAGGGCAGAGGTATGCTTCCAGTATAGTGGTATAAGTTGGCGGGCAGCCGCCAACAGATGACAATGTATAGTTTTCTTATAGTACCCAGGTGGGTTAGGCATTATAGAGAGCAGAGCTACCTTTGGGGAAGGAGTCAGGGGAACACCATGTAAATCTGAACAAATGGTAAACACTTTATCCCCAAACAGTTGCAGAGTTGGGCATGACCACCAGATGTGGTGTAGTCTCCCTCCTCAATTCCCCATCCTCTGCAAACTCCAGGAGCAGAGGGGAACATACGATGGAGAGAATCAGGATCTCTATACCATCGTAATAGATTTTTCACTTTTTTTCTAAATTTTTTCGTTCATAGGCTGACAGCCAGTCCGACGCCTCAATCTCGTATCCCAGATCCCTATCCCATATAGGAACAAATTTAGATGTGGCTGAATCATATTGCCCAATAAGAATATGATAAATTAAGGAAACCAGGTGCTGGGGAGGTGCAAATTGGGTACAGAGTTTCTCAAACTCAGGGGCCTACGTAGGTTGGTTGACAGATGCAGAGATTTACCAAAATTCGATAATTACTTTGAAGTCAACCAAGATAACATCATATAGCGCAGCGCTGTACAAAGTCGATAGTCATGTCCCAAACTGTCCCTCAAAGGAGCTCACTATCTAATGTCCCCACCATAGTCATATGTCATCTAAGGTCAATTTTGAGAGAAATGCAGTAAGGTTTATTGGCTGTTTTTTGGGATGTGGGAGGAAACCGGAGTACCTGGAGGAAATCCACGCAGAACCTACAAACTCCATGCAGATAGTGTCCTGACCAAGATTTGAACCTGGGACCTAGCGCTGCAAAGGCAGCAGTGTTACCTTTGAGCCACCCTGCCACCCGAGTCAGCTGGGATGAAGTTACCCTGGGTTGGATCCAGGAAGTGTCTGGCTTGACGCCAATTTTCCCTTGTAAATCCTGCTAACTTGGCTTGGTTCAGTCCATAAGGGAAGGGGGGGATTGTCAAACAAGGGGCGAGAGGAGAGGGAATTGAAGAAAGAGAAAGGCGATCCCTAATAAGGCACCAGATCCTCAGAGTAGCAGAGGTGAGGGGGTATTGAAAGGATTGTGGAGTGTCTAAAGGAGCCCAAGCCACCACTCTTAGGTTCAGGGGGGAGAGATCCTGTTCCAGTAGATGTTTCGCATTCCGGTTTCAATTGCCATTCTACCACCCTGGTAAGCAAGGCAGCTCATTAATAGCCCGAGAGCGCAATGATTGAAAAAACATTTTTTTCAGATTGGATCCCATTTACCAAAATTATGGCCGCTGGCATGGGATATAGACTCCATACTGATCTGTTGTAAAGTCAAATCTAAAAATTGCCATTAACCCCGTCGAAGGCCTTTTCTGCATCTATGGAGATTAGGCAAGCTGGGATTTTGTGGTTCTGGATGTAAGAGATGAGATGTATGGTCCGGGTAGTATTATCCCTTGACTCCCAGCCCTGGATAAAACCCACTTGGTCTTTTTGTATCAACGAGGGGAGCAGAGGGGCTAGCCGAGTAGATAAAGTTTTAGCGTATAATTTTATATCAACGTTAAGTAGTGCAATAGGGTTATAATTCCCACAGTATGCCGCGTCCTTCCCTAATTTGGGCAAAACAGCTATGTTTGCTAGGAGCATATCAGGAAAATGGGTGATCTCCGTCCCCTGCGTTAAATGCTTTGGTCATGATAAGCAATAGTTGGGAAGCTAAAACCTTATAAAATCGGGGAGTGAAGCCATCTGGACCAGGACATTTACTGGATTGGAGAGATTTATTAGCACCCAAGAGTTCTTCTGATCTCAAAGGGGTGTCTAACTGAGCAGAGGTGGAGTCATCTAAAGTGGGGAGCACAGTCTCTTGTAAGAGTAAATGATCTCGGATGAGGAGTGGAGGGAAGAAGGCGCCTGTAAAGGGCATAGGTTGTACAGTTTAGCGTAGAAGGTCTCAAATTCCCTAGCAATGTCTCTGTTGCCGTGCACCCAAGCTACCCCTGAGGTAATAAATTGGATGGAGGAATTTGGGGGGTCCAGGATAGATAGTGAGATGTCTACCACATTTATTTGCAAATTCGTAGTAGTGTCTTCTCGCTTTATCTCTAGCTATCATAGATTGAGAGTCTAAAATTCGCAGTAGCTTACGTCGTGTGTTAGAGAGATCCACTAGGATCCATGTTTATGGATAGCCTCCAAGTCCACTATTTAGGCCACGAGGTGTTGAATTTGAGTAGATCTAGCTTTTTTCAAATGAGAGCCATGTGAGGCTCTTTTCTGAGGAACACATTTTAAGGCTTTCCATTGGGTGATGGGGTGTGTGGTGTCCTGTTCATGTACCAGGTTAAAGGTAGCAATGGTCCCGTTAATCTCAGCCAAGCAGACTGAGTGACCTAAGAGGTTATCATTGAGTCTTCATGTACCTCTGGTGCCTCTAGAAGGCACGAAATACCACATTCTAAATGTACAAGGGCATGGTCAGACCATACCCTCAAACCAATTCTGGATCTGGGTTGAAAATCCAGCAGAGCTTGTGCATTGAATTGTGGATTCAAAACATTTGCTAGCAAATGACTGATGAAATCTATTCCAGGTTTGCCGGATCACCCAGCTTCACTGATGAACGTGTATTCCCTCCAGCCTGAGAGAGCTTTATTAAATCAGGCCCCTTGTGGGAAAAGATGCAGCAAAATCTGTGAGGCTTCCAATGGTTATGATCTTTAAATGCTACTAGAAATCTGGACACTTCCAAGTGTGTCCTCCACAGTTTTTGAAAGTATGAGTTGAATATGTTGCATAGCATGAAAATTCCAAGGCCTTCTCTTGCCTTCTTGGTCAGACCTAGAACCTTTCAGCACTCTTTTTTGATGCTGTTTCTTGGTATCAGTCTTCATTGTTTACTGAAAATAAATATATAAGCTGTGACAGTTTTCTGTCTGTTTGGCTTTAAAGTGTTTCTGCCAAACAATGTACCCTGCACCAATTACAATTAGTAAAACAAATATATTGTGCTCTTATCAACACAACATATTATATAGGTTACAATCTATGAATACATTTTAAATCCAAAAAACTGTAAAATAATACTAACAAACAAAATAAATATTTACTGGAAATACACTCTAGTCTCCCTTTAAAGTTCATGCATTAGGACTTGTCCCATAAGGACAGATGGAGAATCATACACTATCACTAATTACTCATGGTTGTCTAAAAGCACTTTCAGGTTTTTTTAAAGATAAAAATAAACAAGGACAGAATAAATCAAGCAGCAGTTAGTTGTAGAAAGAAACACTAGTAGACTTTTGTTGTCAACCAGTTATAACTCTTGAAACTATGACCTTTTTACGATAGCCAATAGTATGGTTTCAAACAAAACTTGATGAAACAACACAGCTGTCTTTTATTCAGAAAGATTGTAGAAAAATTGTGCATAGCAAATCTTTTGCAGATATTTTTTGCCAAAAACATTAAGTCTGCAAACAGCAACATAAAGAGCACATTTCCTCCACCTGGAAGGATCTCTGGGTGTATTTGTTAAATTATGTAATGTATTATATTTTCCACAGAAACAAATTCACTACCGATTATGGAAAGTCATCAACATGTCCGCTGCCTTTTGTCTGTGTTCCTTTTTGTTTTTCTTTATTTTGCAAATAGCCAAAGCAGAAGTGTCAATCTAGGTTCTCATTTACCTAGGTCATTGTAAAGTAATGAGTGTCAGGAACATACTCCTTTGTACAGTATCCCATACAGAGCTGGAATGTAGGAGAAACTCATCACAAACCTTCCAATAAACTACAGGTAGTCCCCAAGGGACATACGATATAGAGACTGTAGGTTTGTTCTTAAGTTGATATTGTATGCA
>NC_092858.1:124916395-124976713 GCF_032062135.1 Pyxicephalus adspersus
GATGCCCCTTCTGCAATAAAACAATCACCGGCCTGATCGCTCTCTTAAACTGTCAAAATCATTGAAATTTGAATGCCAGGAACATCATGGCTTCCCCTGAAGCTGCCAGGACTGAATGATCTGGTATCACAACCCAGCCTAACCACTCAACATGACTGAAAAGAGATGAAGAAAGAAGATTGCAGTGCCAGTGATGGAACTGGGACAGATGTTTAGTTCAGCTTTAAGCTCCAAGTCAGTATTTACTATTTTGGCTCTTGGAGGACATTTAGATTCAATTCGTATTGTTCAGTTACATTTTTTTACTATAAGGCCCTGGTCAGCACCAGTACACACCTGACACTAGTCCCCCAACCTTTAGCAAGCCCCTGCTCAGCCTCGGGAGACTGGTTGCATCTCCCAGCACACAGTTGCCCCCAGAACTTAATGCACAGGGGATTCAAGGCGAGTCGGGGTCACAGTCAAAATGTCTGTCCAGGCTACATAAAATGATAGATCTGGAACAGGCAATGGTCATAGGATGTACTTGTATCTTCCAACAAGACAATAATCCAAAAACATCCAAAAGACCAAGTTGACCAGTCAGAGAGAAAAGTAAAGGTGCTGGAGTGGTCATCACAGTCTCCTGACCCCAAAATCAGTGAACCACTTTTGGAAGATCTTAAATGTGCAGTTCATGTAAGAAATCACCTAAAGTTTATGGGACCTGGAGGCTTTATGACAAGGAGGATGAGCAGTTTTACCACCTGTGAAAAAAGGGTTTTGTCAATTACTAATACAAAAGATCGCATGCCATCATTGATGCTAATAAGCAACACACAGTATTGAGAACCAAGGATACGAAAATACTATTTCATTGATTTCTTTAATGCTATGTCTTGTTTAATTGTTGTGTTATCCTGTGATACTTTATGTTTTAATAAAGATCCCAATAAAATAAAATGAAATGTTTGCCTGATCACTCATATTTTCCTAAAAAAATGGTACACATTTTACAAATTCTGCCAGGATATGTAAATTTATGAGCACTGTATGTTCCTTTGTACATACACAATCAAGGAACCCATCATTTTTTCTTTTTTATTCTCAGTGACTAATTCCTAATTTACAGGCTTATGTGCCCAGATCTTTTCTAAATGCTACTAAGACATTTTAAAAATAGTTGGGGGTTTGCTTTAGAAACCTGCCTTTCATTTTATTTTTTCACATCCTAACTTCGTTTTAAACAATTGTTTCAGAAACAAGTGTATGGCGAGAGATCCCAGGTATTCCAAACAAAAAGGGGTGAAAAATCCCTGGAACTCCACACAAGAGGGACTGGAGGTCTCTGTAACTGCATACAGAAAATGAGTGCTTCGAGAAAATGCGTGAAAGGTTTGAAATTATACTTTGCTTGGCTTCAGTCTTTTTTAATAGGTTTAAGCTTTTCTAGACCGTTCAAATAAAAGTCCTTTGGTTAGGCCGCAAACCAGCTTTCAGCAGCATCTTTGACGTCAATGTCAACGAAATGTCCTCAAAACGTTGCCCCTTCAGGTGTTTCTTCAAATTCAGAAACAGATAATAGTCTGAAGAGGCCGAGTCAGGTGAGTAGGGGGGATGGTGGACCAATTGGAAACCCAGGGTGTTCAATTTGGCAGCCACAACGTTGAACGTGTGCACAGGTGCATTGTCCTTCAAAAAAGGGATCCCTTTGCTCAACTTTCTACAGCGTTTCATCTTGATTGCCTCATTCAGCTGGTCCAGGAGGTTAGCATGATACTGGTGATATTAGACCCCTGGGGTAGGTACTGTTCCTTGGTTTCAGGATCATAGAGGTGGAGCCAGGTTTCATCCTCAGTCACTAACCTAGCCAAAAAGTCCTGTGCAGTTTCAAAATGGGCCAAAACGGCTTTGGATGCTTCAACTCGTTCCTTCTTCTGATCACTGTTCAAACATTTTGGCACCCACTTCACTGAAAGCTTGTGCATGTGTAGGATAATGATGATAACAAACCCAACACGCTCCCGTGAGATGTCAAGTATCTGGCTATCTTCTTTGCGGATATTCACCAGTCCTCAATAATCAGCTCATGGACAACATCGTAGGTTGCCAGGTCCAAGGGTTAAAGGGGGCCCACTGCAGGGCTCATCTTCAACGGTAAAATGCCCAGTCTTGAAACGAGATATCCAGGTTATGACACTGCTGTAGGAAGGACATTTCTCCCCCAGTGTTTGTGAAATCTCAGTGTGAATGTCCTTTGCTGAATTTCCCTCGAGAAACAAACTTCATGACCTGTTCCTTTCTCTATTTCCCTGATGTGCCACGATCTGTCTACCTTGTTTTCTTGCATACACGTCCAGGTTATTTTATCTATTTTCAGTCACCATGCTTCATATCCATTATATATATTCTGTGAATGTTTCTCACATTGCCATATGGTGCATGGTAGACCAAAATAGATGGTGACAACAGAAAGCCTGTCCTGTTCCTGCTGCTTTATTTTCAATCCGGTTTCCATTTTAAAATTCCAACGTACATCACTATTATCTATTGCTACTTTCACCTGGTAGTCAAATTTATTTGCTATGCACAGTTATCAAACCATTACAATGACCTGTTACCCACTACATGGTGTCGGTAAAGAACAAAATAAAAAAAAAACATTTATTATCATGATTACACTTGCCAAGACTGGTGGTTAAAGTACAACCATGCTAGTCAATTAAAACCTATTCTTAAAACTTGTATTATGCTTTGCTAACAATAGAGGATTTCATATTTTCTTGTAATAGTGGTAACGTTTTCATATAGTGTATGAATGTGGCATATATTGTGAAACTGTCAAAGAAATGGATTATGAGCTATTCAAATAAGATACTTAGCTGACTTTGGTAAGGCTAACCAAAAGAACCCTTGAAAAAGTAAAGCATAGATATTTTTCCTAAAGCAGAAGGAATTTACATGTCATGACTTTCATGACATTGCATGAAAGTGCCTGCTCCAAGCCAGCAGTTGTGAACCATTTTGTTCACACATTTGCATTCTGCTGTGAATGATTCATAGAATGGTCCCTGGAATGACAAGTTAGGCCATTAAATGCTTTTCCTCCATAGGAGGAACTACTGAATTTCAACTGCACTTAACCTCACTCAATCTCAAGGCAAAGCGCTGTTCATCATCGCTGACCCCTCTTACATGGTTAGGACACCTTCATGTTTGCCATGTTTAATAGGAGACAGACCCTTAGCAGCTACAGATGGAATGTTTGAGGTAGTTACCAATAATGTAAACCCTTCCCCTTGTTCTCTTTCTTAAGCAATTCTCCAATGGGAGGTGCCCTTTAACCTGCCAAGTTAGGATTGTCATACGATTTTATCTCGAATTGCCATATGTTGTTATTTTTGTCATATATGCAATGTATCATGTACGTTTGGACTGATGTTCATTTATTTTATATGACCATCCTGTTGTAAACCCCCTCTCCCTTCCCCACTTTCTCTTTCTCTATCTTCCCAAAAATAAAAAAATCATATAGTAATTGAATAGAGGCACCTGGGAGCAATGAATTTTTCTTAAAAGATCAGTGCAGAAAAATGCCAATCATTTAGGCCCATAAAGTCCCTTTTCCTTGTGCTGTTGACACATCTCTAAATGAACAATGACTAGGATACAGATGAGTGAACACATTGCCCCTGATTCATCAATAAAATCCGCGCTCACTGGAAGCTCGAAAGTACGCGCGGCCAGCGATCGCGGTTTACCGCGGTCCGGACTCGAGTGTGCGCGTACACGGATCGCGAATACGAATGCGCGAGCGATAATCCGATTCTGCTTGATGAATCAGGGGCATTATGATATGCATTTTACCAGTTTATTTAATGATTATAGCTTAATTTTACGTAGCTATGTTACACATTTGTTTTGCCACAACATTTTATTTTTAAATGACTATAATATTTAAAAATTAAGAATTATGCCGAAAAGTTCTTGGCCCAATCCCTTCTCAATCAATTTCCTAAAACTGAGCATTATTTTATCAACTCTCTGAAAAGAGAGTTTATTTTATATTGTAAAGTACCAGTGCTAGTTTTTGAAATGTAAATTTTAAATAACCAAAAATTATTTTATCCCTGTGAAGTCATATTCCTCAGATATTCCTGCTTTTACTAATCATATTTCAGAGGATTATTACTTAAAAAAGGCATTCCAATTTCAGACTTCCCTTGTGCTATTAAACACCAAAAAAGAACCACATATGTTCAGAATATAATTTCTGTTAATACAGACTACTTTTTTACCTTGCATTCCATCCAAAATTATTCTAAAATATGCCGGTTTAATTTCAACTTTAGATGCTATGATAGACATCAGTGCATTGGTAATAAAGGGTACATTTTTGACTTGAACTGGATTGATAGCTATAAAGCAATTCTGTGAGATTTAGAACAGTTAATCTTTACTGTCAGGAAATCCATATGACTGCAAAGTTCAGACTTATAGGCTTGTACTTTAAAACATGATGATAATATAGTATACCTGCATTAGCCCTGGTTGAATAGACTGCTGTTGCTATGGCTTGTGCATTTGCCAATCTATATATATAAAATTGTGTGTGTGTGTGTGTGTGTGTTCCACCATCACTCGAAAACGCATGGAGACATTTCAACCAAAACTGCTAGACATATGACTGAGACTCATTTGAGTGCACCGCTGATCTTTGTACAGCGTTGTGGTATATGTCAGAGCTATATTTGCATGTATGTATATATGTGTGTATATATTGCTCAGTAAGAGTGTGCCTTTTGCTTATATTTTACATACTTTTTTTTTTACTTTTGTACAAATTTCTGGCCTATATTGTATATGTATGAATGTATATAATATAAATGTAATGTATCTATATATATATATAAAATCATATGTGTGTGTATGTTCCACCATCACTAGGAAATGCATGGAGACATTTAAACCAAACATGCTAGACATATGACTCCGCCAATCTTTGTACAGCACTGTGGTATATGTCAGAGGTATATAAATTTATAATAATAGTGTGTGACTGTAGGGGGACATTAGAGTGTCAGCTCCTCTGTACACAGATCGATGGGTCTAGCTCAGTGTTTCATTGTACAGCACTATGGTATATCTCAGAACTGTATAAATCTATATATATAAAATTGGATGTTTGTATGTACTGAATGTGTGTATGTATGTGTGTATGTCATCAAGACATTTAAACCAAACGTGCGAGACATAAGACTCAGACTCATGTGAGTGCACCGCTGCATCTTTCTACAGCGTTGTGGTATAATGTCAGAGGTATATTTGCATGTATGTATTGCTCAGTGACAGTGTGCCTTTTGCTTATATTTTTACATACTTTTTTTGGACTCTTTTACAAATGTCCGGCCTGTAATAATGCCTTATTAGAGAAAACGTAAGGCAATTGGCCGAGTGCAATCAAAGGTAAAAAGAATGAAAAAACACCGTAGACAAGAAAGTCACTATAGCTTTATTTGATTCCTTTTCCTGTATAAGATTGCAATAAATAAATACCCAAGCAATGCCGGGTAATCAGCTAGTAGGAAAGATAAAATAAAGGAGCTTGGCCTTCTGCTTTTTTTTTACTGCAGCAATTAGTTTGGCACACATTTATAACAGAGTTAGGAAAGTCAGTAACAAGTAATAAACCTGGTCCAATGGGCACTATAAACCTAAAAAAATATTTACACATAAGTAAATTATAACCAAACAAATTAATAATACTCCTGTTTTCGATTTGATGGATTTTTATTTGGAAGAATTGTTGTTTTGGTAAACTATTTTATTTTTCTGATATAAAAATACACCCAAGACTATTGTGTATTTTACATTGATAAAACAGTAAGTACAGAATGACCTTTTTTGGGTACCTGTCATCAGTTTATACCCCCTACGAAGCTTTGATTGCCGCAACATTCTACGTTAGGCTGTATACTAGTTAGTCATGGGTAGCCACACGATATGCTGTATAACTAAACAGGTCCTTCAGTATTTCATTGGTAATATATAGCAATCATAATAGAGAACAGTAATTTGTTCTCTCGTTTCACTTTAAAAGTGTAAAACTAACATGAGAGAAACATGAATAAAGGAGGAAATAGTTAACAACATTTCGTCCTTTATCCAGACTCACTCAAAGTTAGCCATATCTTCTCTGCCTACATAAGAAATGTCCTGATAAAGAATTAAACACTCACCTTACCATATACATTATACAATATGGGTGGTCATAGATAAGCTTATAGGTCATCAATATTGATTAAATTTGAGAAATGTTTTTCTTATTACCAAATTGCCAGACACACCACACACATTTGATTTATGGAGATTTAAAGGTATATGGGGATAAAGGAACAAAGTGTTTTTCACAACTTTGCAGTTTTAGTTAACTTACAATAATCTGCCTTGACACATTTTCTGACCCCCGGGTGATATGATATAGGTGAGTTGCCCCTGCTGGACCTTAATACCTGTGTATGTATCAGACAATATGTTAGCTCAGGTAGCAATTCAGATGAGTGAACCTTTTTTATGTTAATAAACAAATCCATTTAAATGTGACAAACTAGTGTAAACAGGATAAGCCTTTAGCAAGGACAAAGATATTTCAAAGTATTGTACATTTCTAGTGCACAACTTTTGTATTCTTTTGTGCTTGAAGAGCTAAGGCTACGTACACATGTTAGATTTTTGTAGTTGAAAAGGATCTTTCACGATCCTTTCCAACTACAAAAGACTGAAAGATGCATGAACAAGCACTGTACTATAGAGAGGGGAAGGAGATCACGAGCGAACGGCACCCCGATGCACTCTCTCCCCTTCATTTGCATTACAGTCATTCATCCCTCGTGGATTCACCACAACGGATCAATGAATGGCGTCAGACGGCCTCTGTACACACGTCAGATTCTCGTCCGATACTAGCCCTAAAGTGATAATTTATGAGAATCATTTGACATGTGTATTTAGCCTAAGCCTTCCTATGCTCCTTCTAAAATAATAGGTTTTGTTCCATGTTCCTCCTCTGTAACATATACGCTCTTACCCTTTGCTCCCTAACTTCTGCAAGTAGCAAATAAGATACCCAGTACCTCCAGATATGGGAGAGCTTGCTTCTCACTTCATGCGACTGGCACTTTGCTCAGCACATTATAATGATTTATGGAAAAGTTCTTACCCTTAGCTCAGCTGGGGAGGAGTGCATTAAGGTGAACCTATTGCTTTGTCCATAAATGGTCATTTTAGGTAAACAACAACATCAGTCTACAGAAAAAGTCTAGCCAAAAGTGATTTTTCTTTTTCATTGATGGAGCTTCGTGAGCTCAGTCAGCCCTTGGCCCATCATGTCTTGGATACTCTAGTAGCAAGATCATTTGGTCATTCATAGCCTATTTTCCAATAAACATGAAAGATTAAGGTTTTCCTGTCTTCTTTTGCACATTCCAGCACTTCATTTTGAATGGTTAATAAAATAAGTGCAATAGGTGAAGTAAGTCATGGCCACAGGAGTGCAGATCCAAGAACTAGAATGGAGACCTAGGAGCATAAACAATAAACCAATAGACTCTTCAAGAGTCTTTTGTGAAATGCCATTTTTTTCACTTTTTATGTACATAAAATGAAATTTCAGTTTTGCTGCCCCTTGCTGTATCATAAAACTTACTGTAACAAAACTTTGTCTTAAAGTGGAATTAAACTTCAAAAAAGCTCTTTACATTCTCCTCACATTTTGGGCACTGGAATTTCACCTGGCCCTATTCCACGTTCAGGATCTTAAGCCATCTTGATTGGCCAAGCTGGAATTATGTAATGCCGCATGCACATGGGAATTCATTTATTCCTGGCACATATGCACAGCTCAGTATACATTGCAGAAATTATTGTGAACAGCCAGATAAGTTTGTTTTTTTTTCAGAAGGGACATAAGGCAATAAACAGGCTGCCTGCTTACTACTTTTTTTTTCTAAATTCTTTTTTTTTTAATTTAATAAAATCTTTATATTTTTCCTAGTTTTTTTATGTAAATTCTTTTTTTTATTAAAATCAACAACAGGAAAAAAAATTAACATTCAAAACATTAAACATCTTTAATGAAGAAAAAGTAAGCACACCAACCAAACTGTATATTTAAATAAAATATATAAAAAAGTTTTAACAATAAACTAGTCACTAAAGCCAAACATTTCTATTGCAATTATTTTTTAAGCATAGCTCCAATTGTTCCAATATAATTCCAATTTTTAAAGCATAGTTTCAACAAAAATTTCATTTGAGTAAAGCTTTTGTAATATGGATTACCTGAGGCACAGTCTATGATCAGCTCACTTTATCTGAGGGATAAAAGTCTGACTTCATTAGAAGGGGAACAACAGGGCTTCCTCTAACGCAATATCAATAGAAAAAATGGAATTGCTGTCACTCTGGAAATTCAAACCTTCATTGATAGTAGTAAATCAAGATAAAAACAGAAATCAACACATTGCCACATTTCAGCCAATCCTGAACTGAGTCATAGCTTCCTCCTATATACCATATGCAAACATACATGAAAACCATAAATGGAATTATGTTTAAATAGACTACACTTTAAATGCTCTGGGTTTTCCCCTCACGTTTCAAGACATGAGTCATTTAAGACCTCTGTGATATAGGAGCATTAGTAAAGGATGTTGGATACAGCATGCAACTTCAATATCATCCTGTTCCACCTGTCTCATTTTGCTGAATTTGCACAATGCAGTACATTTACTCATCTGCTGGACATAGTTTGATACAGAACCGTTTCCATCAATGTCATTTCATTACTGTGTGCTTTATCTATATTGATGGTATATAATAAAGTATTTTTATCTTTGTATGTAAAAACATGGGTACATATTAGTCTACCATTTTCATGCAATACAGTAAAATGATTATCTATGTCTTAGTAAACAGGCCCTTTCATACCTGTGGTGAAAAACTCTGCAGTTGGCTGCAACTGGGTGCAGAGAAAACTGCTAACTGCACAGCAGGAATTATGTTTGCATGCAATTATGCCTGGAGTTACAGCTGCAGGGAGGTTCTTCCAAAAGCAACCATGCGGCCAACAGTGACTTGATGCGGTATTGGAGCAGCCTCAAAAAAATGAATCGGAGCTGATGAGAACACATTGAGTCCATGGCAGGGTGCTGTAGCTAGGTACGAAATGTTATTTAAAGCTTAACTTTTAATAAAATGACCCTCCAGGCAGTATACAGAATTGAAAAAATTGGCTTGGGCTTCAATGCTCACCCTGAATAGGAATATAGTACCCCACAGTACTTGATTTAAAGCTTAACTAAGGCCTCAACCCTCTACCTCCCAATCTCTTTCCAATATTGCAGGAGGCATGCTATACTGTATGGTACTTTTTTAACATTTCACATTTAATATCTTCAACAGATATTTTCAGGTAAGTCATGTGATGATCTGGGTCTTCTAATTGTATGCCCCCTCTCTAGGCTGAGGAGGTCCTGTGCTAATGCAGATCACATGACATTAGCACCACTCTCTGCGTAATCCTCCTTGACTAAAAGTGTTGCAAAATAATGCAGAGGGCAGGTTAGGGTAAAGAGGTATTGGAGGAGGCAAGTCAGACTTAACTCAGAATTAAAGTTGATTGTAACCTGAACCACTTTTTTATTTTGCCATGCACATTTTTTTTTTTTGTCTCAACCGGTTCACTGAAAACACAGTGATTTTTATATATAGATAGCTAAATACTATTTAAAGGACTATGATTCACCTGAGTAATTGCTCACTTCCCTAAAAGCTCTTGGAATACAGTCAAAATATGTTATACCTACCACAGTAATAGAAAAAAATGGAAATTACTTGAAAATAATGCAAAATATATATATATTTTTCTTTATATTTTTCCATTTGCATCTGATGTTTTCTACATTATCCTCATCTATGGGTCACTGAATATGATTTAAAATGTGCATTTTGTTCTGCCAGAAAATATTTGCTTTGTATTGATTGTCTTCTAACATTTTACTAATGGAGTTGAAATGTAAAGACCGGTTTCACTCAACCATTTTCCTGCTAGAAACAGATCAAGTGTTTTTTAAAAAAAATCTAAACTTGCATCTTTGCCATATTGAATAGGGATGTTATCAGTTCAGTAACATATAGGGAGAATTTTTAATGACCTTTTATTAAAATCAACTTTAAAATAGAAATGTATTTATGTAATACGTATAGCAAAATACTACAGAAAAAAACATTTTGGCTGGACATACACATTACATACAATTTCAATGTAATTTTTTAACTTTGCAGATCAAATAGGAATGATTTAAGCTTTGGCTCGTGCACAGATACTGTCCCTCAAAATAAGAGTTGGGCAACAGCTATTGTCTATCATTGCCTATTTGTTGTCTTTGTGTTTTCCTGGTTAATGGCTTGTTTCACATGTATTTCCATAATGTCCGGAGTGCTGCATGTGTACTGCCATTTTGCCTACTTGTTATATAAGACAAAAGAATATATATATAAACTGCCATGAAATTGATCTTTGAGAAGTGCCAGTAAAAACAAGCTTGCAACTTTCTTTCTATGCACTTATGGAAATGTTGTGGAGAACAACAAGGAATAGAGGATGGGATAAAATATCTATGTCTATGCTGTTATGCTGTGACCCACATACTGACTTCTGCAAAGAAGCAATAATATTATTTTGGAAAGTCCAGACTTTCTATTGCCAAATATCTATTAGGCGTGCTTTATTCCCAAAAAAAAAAAAACTCTTGGATTGCATGTAATTTCCAAAAGCGTAATATATATTTACAAAAAGCCTAATATGAAGTTGCCTAAAAATTTGATGCAATTTTTGCTAACGACATATCATATCTCAGTCACCATTTTACAGTTTGAGTAAAGGAAAGCTGGATTACATTCAAATATGTAACAGGTAAACACATTTGAAACATAGTAAAAATGTATAAAAACTAAGTAACAAAACAACTTGATATTCTAGCACACGGTGGCAAGGATTTGATTGGTTGCTGAAAGTTGCATCTTCTTTCTCATTACTATGCTTTATGTTGCTTTAATTTGTTCCATTTGCACAGCACAATATAGCTCATTGTGAATGTGTTCTAAAGTAGTTTATGAACTTTTCAATCAAAAAGTAAAAATCAATGCAGTATTGCAGTGCATAGTTGATAATATAGTTTAGCCACAAAAGTATGTACTGTTACATTCCACTTTTTCCTGATAATTACTTAAAAGCACAGGAAAAAGAAAGCTACAAAATAACAATGTCTTAAAATAGAAGGAAAGATCAATTACATTGCTATTCAGACAGAAACTTGAAAATCAATGATCAGTGATTTGCATCCTGTTACTCACCATCTACATTTGTTACCACTGTAAAAGTGAACAAAGGAATTGATTTAAAAGAAAAGTACCCTGGACAGTAAAGAAAAAAAAAAAATCTTTGAGACTGATGTTTCAATCTTGCCCATCCATGACCAAACTTTCATATGGCAATATATTAATCTTTAAAAAATATATATCATACTGACATTCTGCATATTTGCTAATCTTCCAAAACCACATTATTTGGGAACATTGTTCATTTTCCAGGCAGTTTGAAATACCCAAACCATGTTTGTAAATGAATCAGCAAATGGCTCCTATTTTTGGTGATACATGGCAGTCCTAAAAATTAAAGCACTTTAATGGCATTACCGTATATACTCAGAACAACTGTGAAATGTTTTTTTTCATTTCCTGTGGTTCTGAGGAAAATAGTTTTGTCTCCTAAACTTGCCACAGTTCTGTTGCTTGGAAAATCAAAAGTCATACGTGTTTCACACATATTCCCAATATCTCCCAGGTCATAATTATGAATCTTTGTTTTAGGATGAATGATTGGAATGACATCACTTTTTCTTCAACGTCTTGCGGCAACGTTTGTGAAATCTTTGTTTTTTGTCGCAAACAAAGGCCAAATCTAATCATGAAGTGGGTACACCATCCTGCTGACGCAGTAAATTTTTCAATGCCTGGCACTTTATATTTGTCATACTTAGCCATTTGAAGGGCACGTAAGCGAATTCCTGTGCGTGTTACGCATTAACCATTTTGATGACTCTCCATAACCCATTTATGCAATTAAGTCTCCAGAGCCCCATATGAAACCGTTAAACCATGTCAAGGAATTTTTTCCAAGACAGCCTTCATTTTCCGCCAATTCCTCACTAGTTTTTTGTTAACACAAAATTCCCTACTTGCAATATTGTTATTGCTCTCTTCTGCTCTTGACACAACCTTGGGTTTGAAACTAGCTTTGTATGACCTGCGTTTTTGTTTTGGTTCAGATTACGAAGTACCAGTAGCCATTTCAATGGTAAGTGGATAAAAAAACAGATGACTTAAAAAAAGAACTTTACAGTTCCAGGGGGAAGCCAATTAACCCTATTGTCTTTAAGACTAAGCCTTCCATAGCAAAACAAAAACTTTACTTTGCCTATTCAGGAACAAAAAAACTGTTAGCTTTCACCCCCCATCTAAAATGAGTTTGTCACCAGAATTTTTAGTTACAGACTGCACTTTTTGTTTTTATTGCAATCTAACCTGCAGGGTGATGATCGCACTCCACACTGCTCTCTGCACACAGTAAGTATTCGGACACACTCCAAACCATGCCCTGCTCTGTTCCAGGCTTCCTACAGGGCAGTATAGGGCGCGGTATTGAAGTTCCATCTTGCAGCGATATCACGCGGGTCCCGAGCTGAAGAAGCTGTCGCGGCAAGGTAAGTACACTGTATTTCTTTATTTCAGCAGCAAAAGGATAGGCAAACAAAGGACGGGCAAACAAAGGACATGCCCCCCCACCCTTCCAGCACGGCTTCCCGGCAAGGTAATTCAGCTCTATCACAGCACTGGGTCACCATACCGGGCAGCCTGACTGGAGTATAAGTCTAAGGTGACTTTTTAAGCACATTTTTGGTGCTGAAAAAGTCGACCTATACTCGGGTATATACGGTAATACAAGTACTCTATATGTGTAATGTATTTTCCTTTGTAGTATATCATGACGTGGGATGCCAATCCAAATCCCATCTTAACCTCCCTGGCGGTATGATTATTTTGTATTTTTAAATGTCAATTTGGTACAGTTGACATTTAAAAATACTTGTAATTTTAAACTTCTTATTGGTCTCCAACCACAGACCCCAATTCCATTCCACAACATATCTAGGTGTGTTGTTATCATGGAAACTGATAAGCTGTTTGTACAGTATGGACACTAGATGTTCGGGGTGGGGGGGTTCAGATAGGGTGCATAGCCGGTCAAATTCTGTCAGTGGTTTACATGTGTGGGGTAATAAGTAGTGTACGTCCAATATCTCACTATTCAATTCGACAGCTATTCGCTCGAATAGGCCGATATTGTTCGGGTGATCGAACGTTGAATTCGAGCACCAGTGAAGTAAATGAGAGGAAAATTCGGGTTATTTTTCGGGACTGTCTAGAGCTTCTACAGTCCACAAATACATTTAAAAATACATGTCAAGACTCCCACAGTTCTGCACAACACTGTACAAGACAAGAAAAAAATCAGGAAGGCTTTTTTATGTTGCTGGCAAGGCCATTTTATGGGGCAGTCAAGGGAACATGCCAGTTTTTATACAGGCCTCCGAGTAAAGGCAGAGAGGGCCCTGAGGGGGTTCCTCCGGTCCAAAAATTAGCTACCAGGTTTCACTGCTACCTTACAAGTCAAACACAGGCTTCAGAGTGGAGGCAGAGGGCCCTGAGGGTGGTCTTTCAGTCAAAAAAATTTGCCAGTGACACAGCTCTATTACAAGTGATAAAGGCCTCAAAGTACATAGAGGCAGAGGGTCCCGAGGGGGAGAAGCTCCATACAAAAATTAGCCAGTCACACAGCTCCATTACAAGTTATATAGATCTCAAAGTAGATAGATGCAGAGGGCCCCGAGGGAGGTGCTCCCTATGAATATTAGCAGGTTACACAGCTCTGTTACAAGTGATATAGGTCTCACAGAAGATAGAGGCAGAGGGCCCCGAGTGGGAGAAGCTCCATACAAAAATTAGCCAGTCACACAGCTCTATTACAAGGTATATAGGCCTCAAAGTAGATAGAGGCAGAGTACCCTGAGGGAGGTCCTCCATACAAAAATTAGCTGATTACACAGCTCCGTTACAAGAAGTTATATAGGCCTCAAAGTGGATAGAGGCAGAGGGCCCTGAGGGAGGTCCTCCATACAAAAATTAGCCAGTTACACAGCTCTATTGCAAGTTATAGGCCTCAGAGACGGATTAGAGGTAGAGGGTCACAAGGGGGAGGAGGAGAAGAAGATGCAGAAGGCTGTGAAAGTGCTCTTGCCTTCAAAGTGTCAGCAGGCTGTGCAGCAGTTGCCGACTAATCAGTCCACTCTGCAGATGGGGTGTTGAAGTCATTGGCGATCCAAGCCTAATTCATTTTAATAAAAGTGAGTCGGTCGACATTTTCTGCGGAGAGGCGAAAGCGCTTGTCACTGACTACGCCCTCAGCTGCACTAAACACTCTTTCAGATAACACACTTGCGGCTGGGCAAACAAGGATCAGAATGGCATGTTCTGCCAGCTCCGGCCACTGATCATCCTTGGATGCCCAGTTGCGCATTGGGCCTGGCTATGCAGATTGCAGATGACCCATGTAGAGCTCAGGTATTCCTGCACCATGACTGAGTAGCGCTGCTGACTGTCATAGGCAACTGCTTCATGACTGGCAGCTTTCCTCAGCTCAAAAAAAAGCCTGCAAAGTTTAGCTTAGACAACCTCTTGCCGCTTAAGGTAGCTGTTTGGCTGCCATGGCTGGTGTAACTGCCATAGGGATCCCTGCTGCTGCTGGCATACGGATAGGCTGAGCACAAATCCCTTACAAGCATTTCTTGGTAGTGCTGCATTTTAGGTCCCCTGTATTGGGGCAAGATGAGTTGTTCTTTCTCAGGTTTGTACCATGGATCAAGTAATGTAGCAATCCAATAGTCGTCATTGTTTGTTTCTATGTGCTGTATGCGCAGATCTTTGGCTATGCACTCCTGCATGAAGGCTGTCATGTGGCTCAAAGTTCCCACAGCTGAGGGAATTCTGGACACAAACTCCTGTGGGTCGAACAGCAGCACAGGGTCGTCGTCGTCCTCCTCTGTCTGGTAATGTCATCTACAAAACATGCCGCCTTGTGTTTGGGTGGATGGATGCCATGTACCCTCCAAATCCTCGTCTTCTGCTCCCGCAGGGCACTTAGAATAGTTGCGCCCATGTGGCTGAGGGAGCCATGGCATCGCAACCTCAGGACTGGGTGGCGGGGAACAGATGCTGGTGGATGGGAGTTGCTGGGTCTCCACGACAAAGTGTCCCTGGAGGAAGAGGTTGAAGCAGACGAGTCAAAGGAGGAGGTGGAAGTGGAGGTCGAAGAGGAGGTAGCATGGTGATGTGCTCTGGGAGGAGCTAGGTATGCAGGCCTTCCTGCAGCTACATCTTCCCTGCTGCCACCAAAGTTACCCAGTGAGCTGTGTATGAAATATATATTCCCAGTCCGTGCTTGCTCAACCAGCTGTCGGTTGTCAGGTGCACCTTGCCAGAAACTGGTGCTGCTGCAGGGCCACGGACACATTGCTCTGCACATGTTCCTGCAAAGCAGGAACACATTTTTGTGCAAAATACTGCCACTTGGGCATTATGTACTGTGGGTTCGCGCAGAGGAATGTGTAACGGAAAGCATTGGAGTCCACCAGCCGGAAAGGGAGGAGCTCAAACGCAATAAGCTGTGCAATTGCCGCATTCATTAGCTTTGTTTTGGGGTCATTTGAGACAAATTTTCTCTTGTGTGGGGGATGGCAATGATGCTAGACTGCTAGCAATGTGACAAACACCAGTCGATCTGCGTTGGAGCTCCTCCTCACCGCTGGTGGAGCCTGAAAAATGTAATGCATGGCTACATCCCCCACTCAAATTGCTGGCAGCAGCAAGGGGACCTTTGTTGGCAGAAGGAGGAAAGGCAGAGGAGGAAGATCTAGCAGCTTGAGCCTGATTCTGGGGTGGAGGTCGATGCACAGAGCTCTGTACTTTGCCCAGGTGTTCCAGCCAGGTTACCGGGTGGTGGCTTTTTAAATGTGTGCTCATGCAACTTGTTCCAAGTTTGTTTGGGTTTTTGCCTCCTTTCAACTGCTGAGCACACAGTTTGCTGGTGACCATAGTGTTGTCATCACTACGTACACTTAAAAATGGCCACACGGGTGAACATCGAACTGGGCCGAAAGGTGCCTGTGGTGACAGCTGCCCACAATGGACGACTATGAGTTGCCTGACGGGTACGTGAAGACTTTAGAGTGTTGGCTTTTACCCTCTTCCTCCCTCTCCCCCTTTGAGGGTGCTCTGCAACCTCCTCCTCCTCTTCTTCCTCCACCTCCCCCTCTTCCTGCCTGTGGATCGGATCAAAGACATCATCATCATCATCATCATCATCATCATTAGAAAAGACAGTTTCCCTGTATGTGCTGACAGGAAGCAGCGGCCTTTTGGAGCCAGTTTGAAGTGGCTCGTCTGGCTTGGAGTCTTGGGGTGAAAAGTAAGAGGAGGGAAAGCCTGTGAACTGACTCACTTCGTCAGATTACTCAAACAACTGTGCGTCTTCAATGAATGCGTCCAGCGTCCAGCTTAGCTCCAAGCCCTCGGTGGGATTTCTCTACATACTCATGCACATTCTGTTCTACACAAGACTTTCCAGACGAGGAGGAAGAAGTAGGAGGAAGAGGTGTATCAGTGACTATAGTTTGGGACCCTTGTGAGGCCTGTGTCTGGGACTGAAAAGAAAAGGGGGTGCAATCACTTGATCCAGGCTGGGTCATTTACTTTATTACCTGTTGTTCAAAGTGCAGTAATAATGGGAGCACACCACCACCAGCAGCTAAAATGTCCAAGGTCCGGCTGGCTTCTCGTTCTCAGTTCTGGAGTTAAAAACCAACCCATAATGCTTTCCGTGCCAGCCCTGGCAAAGCTGCCCCTTTCTCTTTGGCTAGACATAGTTGAAATGTTAATATGCTTCACAAAGTGTAAATTATTACAGTAAGCAGATTTGTTTTTTTTTTTTGGTGGGGGGGGATTTACACACAAAATGCAAGTGTGCTGTGTGTGTTGTATGCGGCACTTTCCTTCAGTGGTGACGCTTGTAATATGCACAGTATACAAATGTGACGTCCGTCACTGCCTCTGTCTAAGTGTAGGGACTTGCAGAAGTTGGTCAATTGCAACCTTGCCAGCCATTGTTTCAGGTGACCTGTTGCTGAATCTGCTGAAACAAATGTACCCTTTATTGGATCTATAAAGTGTCTAGCTTGGGGCCAAAACTCCCTTGTGTATCCTTCTATGGTGTTTCCCTGTGAGGTATGAGTGTAAATGGTTTAAAAAAAAGTGGAGTTAATGGGGAGGGGTAGGATAATGGATGTAGGGAAAGGCATTCATGGACTGATCTCCAGACTTTCAGGGTAGCTGTGGTGAGTGGTGAGCATGCAAATCCCTGAGAAACAGGGGGGTTCGGGGAGACCCAGACAGCAGCTCTCAGGTCCAGAGGAAATAATTCCTGCTCAATCACAGTGGAGGGCCTGCCCTTGGGCACAACTTGCTATTCAATTACGTGGGTGAGCATAGCAGCAGTGTGCTAAATTTCTTAATGTAGTAGGCCCATACCGCCAACCTGTTTGCGTCTGCACAGAGAAATATGCTTGATTTGCGGTCTGCGACCCCTCCACACAACAGGCCAAATCTCTGCATCTCTGAGAAGATTTAGGGTATAGATATGTGAGGTTGGGTGACATAAAGGGGCACATCATTGGCATAAAGAGCCAATTTGTGGTGGTGAGTGAGAGTTTCTATTCCATGAATTGATGGATTGTAACAGGTTGCAATGGCTAGGTTTTCCATCACTAACGCAAAGAGGAGTGGGGAAATCAGGGCATACGAAATCAGATGAATGGTCCTAGTGGTACTGTCTCTCACCTTCCAGCCTAGTGTGAAGCCCACTTAGTCATAGAGTATCAGAGAGGGGAGGAGGGTGTCAGTCTGTTGGCCAGGATTTTGGCGTAAAGCTTTTTATCCACATTTAGTAAAGATATGAGACAATAGTTACCGCAAAAATGCAGCATCTTTTCCTGGTTTTAGTATGACCGATATGTTGGCCAGCAACATATTTGCAGGAAGAGAGTGTTCTGCATCAGCATCAACGTTTTGATTAAAAGTGATAGTGCATTAGTTGCAAAGGCCTTATTAAAACAAAGCCATCCCGGCCGTGTGATTAGTGGACTTTAATTGCTTGATGGCCACTAGGAATTCCTTGGACTTCCGTGGGGTATCTAACGCCTTTGAAGTGGCAGGCTTTAGAGTTGGAAGTGCAGTTATAGTGGAAGTGCATTTTAAAATCTGAAGACTACCAAACAATTCTGGGGTGCAATGTAGGGCCCAGTGCCAAAAAGCTTGGTCTCAGCCGGAGGTCATGGGTCTTACAGCAGGACAATGACCCAAAGTATATCTAAAAGAGTCCAGTTCTAAATCCCAGCAATGAGTCCAGATCTAAATCCCATAGAGCACCTGTGGATACATCTAAAAACAGCAGTTGGGACAATTAACCCTTCAAATCAGAGGCCTGGAGCATCTGGCAAAGGAAGAGTGGTCCAAAATTCCAGTAGAGAGATGTAAAAGATTCAATGATTGTTAGAAAAAAGGATTCTCAGATTTTTTTTTCTCTGTATTTTTGTGTTCTTCCAGTGCCAACAAAAGAAATAATGACGAGAATACCAAAGCATTTGTAATTGCAACAATTTACTGACATAAGTGTAAAGGTGCCAATATTTTTCGCCATGACACTCTGCTAAACTACATTACAGTAATAACATTTTAGGGTTTAGTTGGGTTTAACTGATTTACACCTAAATTAGCCACTCCTAATTTGTTCTTTGTGTTATGTTAAGTCACTCTGTGCATCTTTGTACTTCTAAACTTTATCTTTATGGTTTGCATATAATAATACAAATTTATATGACCTGATATTTTGCTGAAATGTGCCTCATTTTCTCAGCTTTCCGCAGGGGAAAATAATAATTTTATGTAGACTTTTTATTTCAGCCACTTGATAGCTGACTATAGAGGAATACATCTTTCTGCATCGTATACTTTTACAGTTTAATTATGTAAAACCTTAACTAATTAGCAGGTATGTATTTTGTGGGATAAACATAATAAGATTACATTAATATAGGGTGATATATATTATTTTATAGTCAAAAATCATAAGCGTAAAGCATAAAGGACCACCTAGCCTAAAAAAGTATTGCTAATAAAAAGTTTCACAGCTGCTAAAATTATTGAAACATTGAATGCTGATACAGAGAGGATGGCATAAATACAAAAGATAATGGAGGGAGAGATGAATGATCACAGCAGAGATATAACACAGCAGAGGTAGGGCAGGAGGGTGTATTCAGTTGACAGTGCTGCTACCTCCTATGGCTTGCAAGGCACTCCCCCCCCCCCCCCACTATCCCTGGGTGGTTCCCTTGAACCCTATGGTAATAGTTATGTGCACACACATACTACATGCATGCACACAAGTACTAGCATGCACTGTACACTAAACACACACCAACCTTCACCCACAGGTAACGTATCATTTTCTCTGGCTTACAGGGCTCAAACTCAAGCTCCTTTCTCCAGGCCTCCAGCAAAGGTTTTCTGCAACTCCCAGCCCTGTTTACCCACTTTGTGCCTCAGGAGGGTGGGAGATGCAGCCAATCAAAGTACTTTAGCCACCAACAAATTCAGTCACAATATTTCTCCCTCCCTTGTTCTATACAGATGTTTAAAATGGCAAGGGCAGCAGAGGAAGAAAGGGTACAGGCAGTGATAGGTCCCTTAAAAGGGACAACACGTGTCAGTGCCCTCCTCCCTAGGCACCCTTATAACAACAATGTTTACTAGGGGGATTAATATGTCCTTGGCTCCAAGTGGAGCTGCATTAGACCTATCTACTATGAATACTATATTCAGAATAAGGTCAGATGACTGCTTTTTATTTTAATATAGTGCCAGGGTTTGTTATGTAGCATAAGTAGCATAAGGTTACTTATTTTTTACATTTGATTGACATACATACGTTGTAGACCCTTTAGGGAGGAGGGGGCTACCTCCAAGATAATGTTGCTCCATTTTTTAAATTCAAGCTTTATAAAGACATATGTATGAAAAAAGTAGAGAATGTTTATAACTTTGCTAGTTATATACTGATTTGTATTCATGCCATGTTTTTCTTAGTTAAAATATGAGATTCTAACCCTTTTTACTGTATTCAAATTAAAAATAGGCTTTCCTGAAGTTAGGGAAACCCCCCTACCTGTTCCTGAGCACATGACCCACCATAAGGTCTGCCCCCTCTGCCAACATTTTTAGTTTTGTAGTACAATTTTTTTTGGATTAACAATACAGTACTATACCACTTTGACATTTATAGTCACTGCTACATGACTGCCTGCGTGTTATAAATTAATTATTAATAAAATATTTGGCAGCATGTTTGTGTTTTAAATGACACATAAATTAGTAGTAGAGAGGGTGTTCGTTACATATACTGTATACACACAGGAGGTCTTCAGCTCTTATTGGGCAATGCTGGGCTTCTGGTGTTTCCCTATAACTTTAAGGAGGAATAAGCTAAACACCTGCTCTAAATGTATGCATTTCTATAAATATTCCTAGTGTAGCAGTGTTGCTTCTCACATTTAGTTTTTGCAGGCAAAAATATGCAATGAAAACCTGTTTTACCACAAATTGTTGAAACCGTTTAGTCTTCATTATTGTAATGACTAGCTGTCGTGTCAGGATACTTTTTGAATTGTAAATGTTTATTATACAAAAAAAATGTCAGCCATGGTGATGCAACCAGTGGTAGAGATATAGAGGAAGCATCTAGCTACTGGATTTTCTGTGCATAAGAACTCTTGTAGAGCCTAACAATAAAGGTTGTATCTAGTCATGGGAGATAAAAGTGAGGGTACCAACTAGTTGAAAAGTGTACGTTCATCTAGGGGCACTCACCAATCTGCCTGCCTATCTCTGTGACAAAGCTGCTGCTCCTATGCCTCCCCCATATGCATAGTAGCCCAGGGTAGCGTTGTGTAAAAGCCATAACTTACCTGTTCCAGCACCAGCAGATTCAGCTTTAAGTGGCAATAATGAGATGGTACTTTTAAAAATTGCCAGGATTGGACTTCACAAATAAATCAATTGGGTGCTAGAACAGGTAAGCTATGGCTATTGTACCATGGTTCTTTGCACTACTTTATATATGGGGGAGGAATGGAGAGCAGCAGTTTTATTATACAGTTGGGTTAAAGGGAAGGCTGGGACCTACTGAGGGTACAGTCTTTGTGACATTGTACAGTCTTTAGGCTATACAGGTAGTCCCCGGGTTACATATGAGATAGGGACTGAAGGTTTGTTCTTAAGTTGAATTTGTATGTAACTCGGAACAGGTACATTATTTTCATAAATGCAATTAGGACAGATGTTTGTCTCAACATAATATTCGGCAGCATGGTGTCAGTTACTGTAAGAAATCTTCACTGTGAGGTAATCACAAACAAAGCAAAAAATAAAAACTTTATAGAGCCTAGACTTTAATTAACTTCTGGAGCAAGCTGTACTTTGATATGCAAAAAGAAACAACTGCAGAGTTTGTCTTGGTCATTAAAGATTTACAAGATGGTATAGATCAGCTTCACTCTTAAGATCACCCACAACCTCATCTGTGTTTAGCAAAAGATTTGTTCTGCATGACATGCAAACCGCTCCCCTCCAAGCCTCTGTCCTGCACAGGAGCAAGCAGGGAAGACCTGTTGGTATCTAGGAGTCTTACGTAGTATGTCCTTAACTCCGAGACTACCTGTACATTGTCATGTCATTGGTCTATGTGTTAGAGTGAAGTTGATGCTTTTTCACTTCAAAATGATCTACAATATCCACAATAACTACATAATAATCTACAATAACTTTATTTATTAATTAAAACACAATATATAGTAATTTTAATACAAAATTTGTTTATATCTTCAGAAGCAATTCAGTCAATTAAATTGTCCAACAATGTAAATCTATAGCCTATCATGGTGATCCAACTTATGGCGCTCTGTCATTAAATGACAGATCCCCAAATGCAGCTGTAGTTGCACAGGATTTCTTGTAATAATGTCAAAGGTTCTTCAGAAAGGCTACAGGGAACCCTTGTGGTACTTTTGTAGTGCAGGTGATCAGTCATTTAGCAACTAGATTGTGACAGGCTAACATTGCCATTTGTCAGGTCATTGTAATAGACGATGGATTTACTTTGCAGGACTGATGCTGGAATACCTATTGGGATATAAATAAACTTTATTTTAAAAATCAGTAAGTCTGTAGTGTTTTTTTTTCCAATAAATGACTTAGAGTCTGTGTATTATATTTATTTAACTCTTGACACTTTCTGGAAAAGAGGTAAGGGATACTTATGTATGCTTGTCCTGTTTCAAAGGTCAAATTTGTCCCTATCAAATCTGCCAAGTATTGCTTGGTCTAGCAAAATCTCAAATATGTCAGATTTGTTTTATTTTAAATTTTTACCTAACCAATACTAAAGAACTATTATTATAAAAACACTTTGCATTTTACATAGCCGAGTATGGCTTTTAGGAGATGTGACCGAATTATCTGTATTACATAAAAGATTTACAAGTTGGGAAAAATATTTAATTGGTTTTGTTAGGCTGCAAGTTTGGAGCATTGGTATTCATGTATTTATAGAGTAGAACCTTTCAAAGCTAAAAGTTCATGCACTATTGACTAAAAATGTGGAGGCCAGCCATTATACTTCATCATCAGATGGAGGTAAATCCCACACCTCTCATCAACCTAATACCAGTAAAATACAATGGGGTAGTCTTCTATTCCCAATAACACTTCAAGCTATGTGACAAACACCTCACATTACAGGGAGGTACAAGTGTAGTTTTGGACAAGAAAGATCATCATTTTACTGTACCGGTGTATTCTGATTAGAGATCTGATTAAGATGGTGGGGGATAGATTGCTGATAATTTAAGGTCTGGTATATAATATCAACACTGATTGGGCTTACTTTACTCAATGCCATTCTTTATACCATTTTCGCTGGACACTTTTACTCTTCAGTGGACATTGGGGCATTTTTATCTCCTATTGATCTTAAACTGCAAGGAGTTTATATGTTCTTTCTGTGTATGCGTGGGTTTTCTCTGGGCACTTCGATTTTTTCCAACATCTCCACCAACATCCCAAATAACATACAGCTATGTTAATCGGATTTCCCTCAAAAATTGTCCTTGGACTACATTAATGACATATGACCATGGTAGGGACATTAGATTGTGAGCCCCTCTAAAGGACAGCTAGTGACATGACTATGGACTTTGTAAAGCGCTGTGTAATATGTTGGCGCAATATAAATACTGGCTAATAATAATAAGGACATGTTCCCTTCCACTAAAATGATTTAATTTTTTTCTTCCAGCTGACACTGGGTACTTTACCATTGATTGTCATTTACTGGAGCCAGCACTGTGGAAGAAGTGTCTTCTAGTGAAACTTTTATTTTCCTGAAGTATTGCACAGGATATTTAAATGGCAGCGGAAAACAATATTGTTGTACTATAAACTTCATTCCTCTGACAGCTCAACTATTTATGGTATACTGTAGTTCACATAATCCTGACCACTTCATTTTGCACACTGTTCTGTATGTTACTTACTCCCTAAACAACACATTATATTATTTGCATTATGCTTGCTACTTTGGTACAGCTTTGAACACGTTTTAATCTATAATTCTGCATGCTTTGCTCAGTATACTATACAGTATATTGCATATTGCTGACCACTTCACTCTACACACATTAGTATATGTTACATACCCCTGGCCTTCCAGTCTGTAAACTTTGCACCCTTATATTATTCTAGTTCTCAATAAGACTCAATTCTCAAAATGTTTCTTGTTCAGCAGGGACCCATATGAAATTGAAACTCAGGAATGTTTCTTGTTAAAAAGAGCACCATGTATAAAAGAGAGGACTTCATCTATTATCCTTCCTAGGAATTAAACCCAAGGTTTCCTAATAAAGCTGACTTCTGTGGTTCTATTTATAAAACAGGGAATCTGACATTCCCTCAAACATTCCTTGGTGGTAATCAATTACTGCCATTTAAACACACGGACGATTCTCACAAGGGAATGTTTGAGCAAATGTCACGTTCCCTCTTTTATAAATAGAGCCCACAGTAGAACGTGCAAATTACAGATGTGCTTCTCAATGCATGTGACATTTATTTTGAAAGGCATGGCAAGTTACTCCTGGAATTCTGGGAAATCCCTGCTATAAATTAAATGATTGGATGATAGATAACAAACCTAGAGGATTCCCAGAAATTGACTTTGTTTTTCTGGTACTAGATTTTTGCATATGCTGTCATACATAAATCTGTCCGGGCAACATCATGACCTCATCACTTCTTGTAAACAGTCACAGGAGGCAGCTTTGATGACATCATGCTTATTCACACAACGTGTGACTTGTGCTTGAGCATAGTATTAAAATGAGTCATATGGCCTGTTTACAACACAGAATTACTAAATGGTAAACATTTCAGAAATCATGAAAACTTAATAGTAAATCATAACTGATTTGTAATGAAATAACATTTTCTTCTGACATTAATGTAGGATGAAGTACTGTTTGGCAGTGGACAGTGTACATTAGTGTGTCCTATCATGCAGCTGCAGGCTTTTTGTAGCTCAGACCTCCTCCCTTGGAAAATAAAAATATAGCACCTGTTTGTATGTAGTTTAAACATAGATTGCCTTACATTGTATCAATGAGCTATGGGCAGGTAAGAATGCTTATTGCAGAGGGGGTATCGCCAGCCACTTTCTGCAATAGAGCCCTGCCTAATTGCAAATTTTTAAAGTGGAATTTTAGTACACCCTCTTGCAATCCAATCCAAGGTTTTGTGTATCAGGGCATAATAAATCCTCAGCAGATTCTGTAGGTAAATTGCAATGCATGACTTTTTCCACTGCATCATTATTTAAGTCGAAGCAATGAAAAATTAAAGTGCACCCTTTTCGATTCCATAGGAATTAAAAAGAAGCAAGGTGCTGCCTATTAAATGCACTTGATTGGTTGATCTTCATCAAGTGTGACCACCTCTATAAAAGCAGATGTTTTGGTAATTTGCTGGTCTGGGGCATTTAAGTGTTTGGTAACACAACGCCAAGGAGTAAAGCCATCAGCAATGGCCGTAGAGAAGTAACTGTTGCTGCCTATTAATAAGGGAAGGGTTATCGGGCCATTTCCAAACATAGATAATTCACAAGTGGGAAACATTCTATACAGTTGCTAATCTTCCCAGGAGTGCCAGTAGTGGATATCATAGCAAAAAAACAAAAACTACATTTCAGGTCTTGGTTAAAGGGGTTCTATCTTCAAATGTAAACATTATTTAAATTGGGGTTAATTTCTCTTTTGCTTAATATTTAAAATATATTTGAATTACCTTTACATTTTTTGAAAGATATATTTCACACACCTCCTGACTTTACAGTCACAACAGTAAAGACCAAAGGGGAACCCTGCAGCCAACAGAGATACTTATTCACTTGTCCCAGAAGGCTGCAGACTGCTCCTTCTGTGCATTCCAGAGATCAGGAACTGCATCATCAGGGGCTTTCCTCAAATGTAAATGGACAGAAATTGAGATCAGCACTCATTCGTTTATATTTGTAGGCCCCATTCAAAACCGTGTCACCCCATCTTGCACATGGGTAAGATATGCTCGGTTTGGTAAGTACATTGATTGAAGGCTTTCAGCAAGAAAAGGTGAAAAGTAAATTTTTTAATTCCACTTTTATTGTTAAAGGCTGCATTTCATGCCAGTATAATTCGAATAAGAAGTATGGTTTGTTTAGAAGGGTTCCCAAGAGAAAGTCTCTTCCCTGTAAAGGGAACATGGCAACTTAGCCTAGGTTTGCAAAGTTGCATCTGAACTGACCACAAGATTTTTGGAACATGGCAGCCACATGACCTGGACACCTTGCAGCAATTGAGCTTCTCTGTATACCAAAGTATTTTAGAGTCAAATGTTTCTTTTATACATACTATGTATGTGTGATATTCATTCATTTTGATGATGGAACAGTTTTTTTTTTTTTTTAAAGAAAACTGGGAGCACCCTGTAAAAGAAGCACCATAGCAATATGTTCAAATTGGCAATGAGGTTGTGGTGGACGAGATACTACCTGTGGCAGCTAAGGTGTAGTGGGGCAGGCTATGGTGGAAATGCCATGTCCTCACTTTTTTTGGGAGCCCACTCTTTTTTTACAAAGAATTCTCTGGTGGTTTGTGGCTCTGGCTGGTCTGCCCCCTCCATGCCAGAGCCATGGATCATGTCTCCCGTATTAAATTGCAGGCTCAGGAAGGTGGGCAGGTTGTCCCTCTGAACACAACCTGCCCACTCTCCCATCGCAGGCTCAGACCCGCGTGGGAGAGTGGGCAGGTTCTGGTATCATGACTTCACTCAGGGGGAAGTTTCTTCCCCTTTGAATGATACAGACAGGGGTGTAATGGGCGGGCCCCCTCTTCTTTTTTTTTACAACTACACCCCTGAGTGTCAGTAAGCAATACATTACTGAAGGCCTAAACCTAGCCTAATACATACTTTTCCAGTGGGTGGTGTGTTACTTTTTAAAGAGTTCCATGCAGTTTTTCTATCTTACATTTCTGGACAGGTCAGATAGCATGTATCCTGCGGTATCAGTCCGTCATTTCTCCCACCAGCCCCCTATGTCACTAGAGGACACAGCAGTGGCATAGTGGCTGGGGGAGAAGGAACCATGGTGCCAATGGGAGACAAACTACCCAACACAAAGATAAAAGAAGCACCTGGATCAACTTTATAAAAAAAAAAACACCACCAGTTAGAAAGGTGAACACTAAGGTATACAGGTATACATAATGTGCTGACAAGGTCAATTTAAAAGTAAATGATTGAAATGACTGAAATGATTATCACAGGCAGTAGGAGGAGGAATTATTTATTGTCCTTGCCCATCCCAGGTTCCCGGACTGCCATGGCAACTGTTTTAACACTGGTAATGGTTTTCAAGCTCTAAAGGGTGTTGGATTATTGATCTAACAGCAAGGTTGTTTTTGCTCAGTCATTTATCCTTGTTTTTCTAATTTGCTTAAGTTGCATTCTCCTTATCTGCTGTTGAATGAATCACAACAGTTTAACATAAACTTTAGGAGAAAATGGAAACCATTACAATAACAATTTAAATGGCTGAACTTTTATTCATCCATTTTATGGTGATTTAGTTTATTTTACAGTAAATATTTAACTTCACAATTGCCTCCTAAATTTTATATTCAGACTTACAACATCTATATTTCATAAATACTACAGTCTATTCCTTAATACAGGAGTAGTCAATAGGCACTGGATATGACTGTATAATGTCCAACAAACTATTACTACATTAGGTTGGGGAATAGCAATCTACTTACCTGCACTACTCAGACATCACCAAACTTCTGTTATACACTCTCATTTTTTCTTGCCTTGAATTCTGAAACACCCTATTATCTGGTATTTCACTAGCTAGACTCTTGCCCACACCATTTATTAAAAATGTTGCAGCTGAACCTACCTATCACTCTGACCACTTACCATTAGCTAATTTTCTCTGTAAATCACTCCACTGGTTTTTATTTCACCTCCAAATTTCAAACCTCTGTGCTTAGCCCATAACTCAATAAACAGCTGCAGTCCCACTTACATTTCTGTCCCTATACATAAATAAACCACCTCTGTTCTGACCTTCTAATGACTTTCTTACTCAAAGGGACAGCATGGTGGCTCAGAGGTTAGCACTCTGGCCTTTGGAGCGCTGGGTCCCATGTTTGAATCTTGGCCAGAACACTATTTGCATGGAGTTTGCAGGTTCTCCCAGTGTTTGTGTGGGTTTCCTTCCGCATTCCAAAAATGTGCAGTTTTTAATTGCCCCCCCCCCAAAAAAAAAAAATGACCTTAGACTGTAATAAAGACATTTGACTGTGGCGGGGACAGCTAGTGACATGACTATGGACTTTGTAAAGCGCTGCATAATATGTCTGTGCTCTATGAACACTGTACAATAATACCCTCTTCTTAGGAATGGCTTCAAGACTTGCCCTAGGACTGCCCCCACTCTCTAGAATTTAATTTGTCCAATCAAACTTTTTCCTATCCAAAACATATTATTTTAATTCCCATACATATTAGGGAGAAATTCATCTATTTTTTCAATGCCTAAAGCACTTGCATAAAAAGTTACCACCCCTGAGGTACTAAATCATATCCAGATGCTTCTACTTAATGTAAAAAAAAAAAAAACATTGTTTATACACCTCACACAGCAAACCTGCCACTGTAGTTCTTCCAGTTGAGGATATGTGGACTTATTCAGTGCTCCCCCCCACCCCTTTGGTCAGTTACATAACTCTTGTATGCTGTATTGTATTCACAGAACACAAGCAAGGAAAGGGGGGTATGGAAATGACAGTGTGAACCAATGGATGGGAATCACAGATCACATATCTGGATGGGGCCAGAGGGAGAGACCACATTGCTTTTTGTTGATATGGTTACTTCCTATTGGCATTGAGCAGAGTCCATTAGTGGAGGTTCCCAAAAGTTCAACGTTATGACATGGGGAGTAGCAACAAGACTAGAAGATGGGCCTGGATTGCAGATTCTAACCATCAATGGAATAGGTGGTACAACTGTAGGTGGTCGTAGATTTTTTTTTTTTTAAATCAAATGTTATTCTCTCCCAATCTGAAAAATGTTTTGATGGAGATTCAAGTTACAGAGGTAATGTAATAGATTTAAAGGATGTAATGTTTGCATATGCTGCAGTCCTCACATCACCTGAATAAAAATGCTCAGTGAAAGCAATAAAAAACCCTTCAAAACACTGGAAGAAAAATTAAGAAAATGCTAACTTTATGCATGGTGATGTCGTCTTTTTGAGGTCTTCAGGGACAGCTGAGGATCCTAAATCTTCAAAGAGTCCCACAAGCAGGCCCAATGATGGTAATTGTTGACCAGAAGCAGGTTTGTAAGATAAGAACGGTATGTTTAATTTTTTTTATTGCTCTATTTTATTATTGTGTAATAGAAGCTGCAACGAATTGAATTTTTATCCACTTACAGTCAGTACCATTGGCGTATGTAAATTTATATAAACATATTTCGGTCAGTTCTTTGAAAAACATTACAGATGTTTATATTTTAGAACATTATATATTTTTTTTTTAAACACAATTTCTAATTTATTCTCATATATTTTTTTGTAGCATCTTATTTGTTTACTGGGGATTTCTCTGCAACACAGCCCAAATATATGGTAACAAAGCAACAATACATTACTTTCCAGCGTAAAAAGCTTGAGGCAACATGTATTGATATGAAAGCTGCTTTCATTTAGTTAAAGTGCTGTCAGGTAGAGAAGAGATACTACAGAGCAGTGAAGTCTTTATGTATGCACTGCATGCCTTACTGCAGAACCAATTGTAAGCTTCTGCCTTTCCCCCATTAAGTAAAGGTTTACCACAAACTGGGTAAATGTATGCTTCAGATTTCCAATGAAAAGGGTAAATCAAACATGGCAATTACCTCATTGCATGCAGATTGTGACCTGTTCTAGTCTATGAGAATGAATTTGTAAATAACGTGTGATATAAGATGCCAACTGCCTGCAATGTGGCTCATTATCATCAACACCGTGCATGATGCTGCGATGAAACACCAATTAGGGCCACTTGCATAGAAGAACCAAATTATGTCTACAAGGACCATTTTTCGTGTAGCTGGTTCAATGTGTCTATACTACGTGCAGCAGAGACATTAACAAAAAGAAATTGTGATTACATGTACGGTTTTACAAGACACCACCCTTACTAAATTGATGGCCTAGGAAAAGGTAAGCATTTCTAGTTTTTTATTGGGCTCAAGGACAGTAGAGCTTTGTTTAAATCTGGAAAGAAACACATGTGAATATTTATTAACATAAGCTTATTTCATTATATACGCAGAAAGTATACTTTTTTTGCATTATCTAAAGCATTTTTTTTTCGCTGGATTAATTTAACCATGTAAAGGGAGATCCACTGCAGATTTAGGATTTTCATCTGTAGATTCCAAATTTAGCTGTAATATTTTAACCTAATAACTTATATCATTAATGAAATCTGTAGCCTATACTTAATAAGGGAATTCCAGCCTCCTGTGCAGAGGACTGTAAGGAATGTACTATCTCTCTGATGTTCAGGGAAGGGAGGCGATGGATAGGAAAATGGCTTGCAACGGTTCCTTCTGAATAGAGAGACAATGCCCCATTGTGTTACCCATTACTATAACCCAAAGCTAGGCTCCTGCAATGTTCAAAATAAAACGCAGGAACTATTTTTGAACATAAATTGTAAGGAAATCATGTGGAGCCCCACCTGTCCCCACACTAATTCTGTAATCCCTGTTGCTGTGAAGAAATAGCAGTGTGGCTGCTGTAGGTAGAGGACTAGAGGGATTTACTTTAACCCTTCACTTACTGAAAATCTGCATTGTCTAAAAAAAAAAAAAAAAAAAAATTCAATGGCATGCTTCCTTTGTGCGCCAGATCAAGGCAAAGACTGGCAGCCCCAGCAGTGAAATAGTAGAGAAAAGGGGGATGAACTTGGGATCTCCCCATTCCAACGTCAGCAATGAGTCTCCTGTTATAAAAAAAGGATAACAATGGTCTATATATAGCACATAGTATACATATAATCCATCTGCTGCATTGTAAAGGTGGAGCTATACCCAATGAGAGGTTTTACAGTAGGGTGTATCTTGGATCCTCAGTAGGCAGAGTATTAGATTTGCTAAGATTATTATTTTTTTTTTTTTTTAAATAGATCAAATGTCAGCTTGCTGTCTGCTGTCAGTAAACCTATCCAATTGATTCAAAGCTCAGTACCCAGGCAGCTCATTTGTTATGCAGAATAAACTTGAATACACATTTCATTTGTCTTTTCTGTAAGCTCTGTGACCTGGGCAGGAGACAAAAAGTCTGTTTTATTGCCCTAAAGGGTGGTGATCCACAGCATCCTCAGAGATTACATAGAGGACAAGCATTGCCTCTGCAGTGGGATGCTTCATAGACAGAAAGCCACAGTGTGCTTTCCACTTTTTATAATGGAAACTGCTCTGGTGATATCCACATGTAATATTCATATAGCTGCATGTACTACACAGATTACTTATAATAACTGATGAAGGGCATTTTAAAAACACAACAAAAATGTATGTATTTACTATAACAAATGTAATAATAACAAAAACAAACAATAACTGATACAAATAAATAATAATAAAAAACAATACAATAAAAAAAAAATTTGGAAAGGGTTTAAAGATACCCAAAAACTCTGCATTTTGCACTTTTTTTTAAATTTCCTGCCACTTTCTTTGTACCACCTGAAGGCCATTATTTGCCTAGGGGCATTTTGTGTTGCCAAGGTTAATACCATACAGATATTAGCAGCTAAATGAAAAGTGATCAATTAGCTGTGCAGGTTTTAATGACCCATTTTATGAAGTCAGGCTGTCCTGTTTCTATGGGATGCTGCATGTTCTGTACATTCCTATGTTTCCTCTGCTCTACTCTCCCTGAAACGTAGGATGTGCTTTGAATACTGCCTCTTGTTTTGTTGCAGTGCAGAATAGCGAAGCATCATAACGCAGGCTGACAAGGGGAAGGCTGTGTGACTACTGCATCTGGAAACTGGGTCTCTGCAGATGTTTCATGATGTACCAGCTTTACCTAGCTCCTCTTTTTTTATTCCTTACCACCAGGCAACGTCACTCCTCCTGAGGGCACCAGACTTTTTTTTTTACCCTTTTTTTTTTTGCTGAGCTTAGCATCTTCCATCTATCACATTATATCCTTTTAACAGAGGATTTCAAGCAAGGGAACCAGCCACACCAATGTTGTCCTTTTACTTCACAAGAATGAGCTCCTTTTACCTAGGAATCCCCCATTTTTGCATCAGATGATTTCAGATTTTGGATTCTTAGGACAAACAAATTTATAGGATGCCAGAAAATCTGTTTTTCTTCATTGTATTCTCCAGAGGGCAGAGTCTGCATAGCCTGGTTACTAAGAAACCTGGAGGATTGTTTCTCAAGGTAATGTCTTGTTTCATTGCTTTCATAAGGGTTCCCAATGACACTGAAAATGCTGACATAATTTGATGATTGCAATCAAGCATTATGTTCTAATCACAATGTTGTATGCTTAGTCTCTGTGCAGATCTTCTGGCATTTGCTACATGTTTCCTGTTGCTTGATTCACAATCAAAATGCACCTGTTAAACAAAGAATTATGCTAAAACATAAATGTTTTACTGGTGTCTAAATGTCTGTAATTGCTTGCTAAGGTTCATAGATTTTAATTATTACTGGATTGTATAGTGTTATTGAATATGATTTTGCCCTTTATATGAAGATTCCATATTGTAAAGAGTCTTTTGATTTTTTTTTAATTGACATACCATGTGGTTTAATTTTATCTTTAACAATATATTGACCTTTATTACATGACTGAAGCACCTGATGTTATGTGTGTGAGAGAACAGTGATCTACTCAAATACAGTACTGCATTCTTGACATTACTTCCATGTCCTTGTAATGCCTATTACTTCAGATTCTCATGGAATCACATAATATTTCATTGCAATTTAAGAACATTAAGCCTAAAATACTGTATATTTATTTTCTGTTTCCAAAGATGTATACCTTTATTATATACAACATCCGAGGGTGCATTGATCTTTGGAACATTTCAGCATCTTAACCTTCACTGTTCTGATGGTTCTTAAATCCTAGGATTGCTGGTTTAAAATAATATGACCCATACTCTAATTATTTTTTCCTCTTTTGTAGGTGAGAGGTTATATGCCTCTCATTTCCAGAAAATATTTCCTATTCTGAGTGTACGTAGTTCTACAGTGCTTCATTGGGATCACTTTGCAGCAGCCAACCAGGAGAAAAAGGCTGTGCACGTATTTGGCCCATAACTATGACAGTTGCCACTGGAGATCCCACAGATGAAGCTTCAGCTTTGCCAGGTCACCCTCAAGATAGTTATGACCCTGAACCCGATCATGAATGTTGCGAGAGAGTTGTTATTAACATTTCGGGACTGCGGTTTGAAACTCAGTTGAAAACTTTATCACAGTTCCCAGAAACATTGTTGGGGGATCCTAAAAAGAGGATGAGATATTTTGATCCTTTAAGAAATGAATATTTCTTTGACAGGAACAGACCAAGTTTTGATGCCATCTTGTACTATTACCAGTCTGGAGGCAGGTTAAGGAGACCTGTAAATGTGCCCTTGGATATCTTCTCAGAGGAAATACGGTTCTATGAACTTGGTGAAGAAGCCATGGAGATCTTTAGGGAAGATGAGGGATTTATTAAAGAAGAGGAGCGCCCTTTGCCAGACAATGAATACCAGAAGCAGGTCTGGCTGCTGTTTGAATATCCAGAAAGTTCTGGTCCGGCCAGGATTATCGCAATTATATCAGTTATGGTGATATTAATCTCTATTGTGAGTTTTTGCCTTGAAACACTGCCTGTTTTTAGAGATGAAAATGAAGAAATGTCCATGAGACCTGTAGATTATTACCCATACTCCAACAGTACAGATCAATACCAACAATCAAATACATTCACAGACCCGTTCTTTATTGTTGAGACACTTTGCATCATATGGTTCTCCTTTGAGTTTTTGGTTCGTTTTTTTGCCTGCCCGAGCAAAGCTGGGTTTTTTACTAACATTATGAACATTATTGACATAGTGGCTATTATCCCATACTTTATAACACTGGGTACAGAACTGGCTAAAAAAACCGAAGATGGGCAGCAGGGTCAGCAAGCAATGTCTTTAGCGATCCTTAGGGTAATCAGACTGGTTCGAGTATTTAGAATCTTCAAACTCTCCAGACATTCAAAGGGCCTTCAGATTTTGGGTCAGACACTCAAAGCTAGCATGAGGGAACTAGGCCTTCTTATATTTTTCCTCTTCATTGGTGTAATTCTTTTCTCCAGTGCTGTGTATTTTGCAGAAGCTGATGAGAGAGAATCTCAGTTTCCCAGTATCCCAGATGCCTTCTGGTGGGCCGTGGTTTCCATGACAACAGTAGGATATGGAGACATGGTCCCTACAACAATAGGTGGCAAAATAGTAGGATCTCTCTGTGCAATTGCAGGCGTGTTAACCATTGCCTTACCAGTTCCTGTCATAGTCTCCAACTTCAATTACTTCTACCACAGAGAGACAGAGGGTGAGGAGCAAGCACAATATTTGCAAGTAACCAGCTGTCCAAAGATCCCATCTTCCCCTGACCTTCAAAAAAGTAGAAGTGCCTCCACGCTCAGTAAATCTGACTACATGGAGATTCAAGAAGGAGTTAATCATAGTCAAGAAGATTTTAGGGACAAGAACTTAAAAACCGCAAACTGCACCTTAGGAAATACAAACTATGTAAATATAACCAAAATGCTGACGGACGTTTGACTGATCTGCCCTTTGCAAAATTGTATGGGGGCAGCTGCAGAGTTTGTGTCATGCAATAATCTGCTAGGTAATATTTTTCTAGATGTGTCAATTCTGCATGGAAAGCAATAGTTGTATAAGTGATGTTTTATTGCATCTGCAACTAAATTTAAACTCACTGAACATCTGTTGATAACACTGATAGGCCAGAGAAATGTGGTAGCATTTCTGAGCAGAGGGTATAGGAATTCAAATGAAATAGGTACAAAGGAATCAGAACGCCTTATTCGGCATTAGGCCCACCACTCCACATAATTTGTAACGCTGAATATACTCAGCTGTGCAACCTCTTGTGATACCTAGGTATCACATCAATGTTGTGCTTAGTATCCAACTATTTATTCATAACGGACGTACTTATTGACAACTCTTAAAAAGAGGTTCTGTGGCAGCCAATGCTTTCACTACCAGAGAGTGTTCTTGACCCAAATAATAATGGCTTTGAGAAGGAGTCATTAGGTTTCATGTAAATGGTGGTTTCCAAAGAAATGTACCCTGCAATCAAATCACAGATACAATATTACCATAGCTAGAAAGTGTTTTGCAAAGTAGTATAAGAATTTAATCTTATTCAGTTGGGTATGCCCTGCATATCCTATAATGACGTTCAATTGCACTTATATTATCAATGCACATATGTACAGCCCAACATTTCATGCTTTAAGAATTAAATAGCTGTTATTAAAAAAGCCTTCCATATTTCAAAGAGGAACATATATTTTTGTGTTAGGATTCTGTTATTTGTATATCAAAGCTAGGGGTACTTGGGTTTTATTTTTTACAGAAATCTAGAGAGCTGCTTTGCTGCCACTGCAGTGTGTCTGTGCTGCGATGTTTGATACATCATTAAAAGGAACTAAATGTGTACTGTGATCTGCAGACATTGAATATATATAGCCATTGAAACCATCCTCACTGGAATGGAAATATAAGCACCATGGTCCACTACGTCTTAACTACTGTGGGTATCACTTCATTATTGATCAAGGTTAGATGTCGAGAAGAGGGGTTGGGTCAAACCACCCATGCGTAACTTCTTATAAGGAACCATTATCCTTTTATGTACTGCCAACATGCTGCACAGGGATCAAAGGTTATCTATGACCAATCTATTTTTAATAGATTTGACAATTTGTTTTTAACCTGCTCAGATGTGACTGCAATAAGGCCATGGTTTACATGAGGGTAACACAATACCATTCAAACTGTATGTAAATTAAATGCATGCTAATGTTGTTCTTTAAATGTACCAATCTGTAGCAATCTGGTCTGACAGCAGTGCTCTGTCTGTAAAGTGGATAATGTCTGCCTTAATATTTTTCTACTCTAGACCTGTATATCTCACTGGTGGAGAGACCCTGATTTAACACTTTCTAACTGGTTCACATTGGAGAGGTATACATTGCAGGTTAAAGTGTTACAGGCCTCCTCCAGTGCTAAAGGTGTTGTGTTAATAATTACAATATCCCGTCACACTATAATACCCTTACTTACATTCCATTTTTAAAACATACCTGTGAATTAAAATTAATGCATGGACAAAAATTGCATGCACACACTATCTATCTTAATATTTATATCAATGCACATACCCACACACATATACACACACAAACACATAAAATCCAGCTATCTGTGTAGCTGTGTTAGTGCTAATGGTATTTATTCTTGAATGACATTATCTTGATAATTTCCTTATAGGAATAAAAGAATGAAATCAGGACAGGGACACAATGATTGTACATTTTATAATGTAAACGGTTCCATAGGTAAAATATGCTTGCACCAAGGATTGTACATACAATTCAGGGAAATTTATGCTTGAAAGTATATGTGCTGTATTAATATAGTGAGTTATAACAAAAATGATTACAGATTAGTTAAGTAAAACTGTCCGAGCAAAAGATGAAAGGAAGTATGTTAATGTTACAAAAAAAAACAATATGGCAGCCATTGATGTGTGATTTGATCGTCCGGAGATGTACGTGGCAGCCTAATCATTGCACAATGTATAGATTTTTTTGTATTTATCTGTATATTTCAATAGTTAAATGTGCATACATATGTGTATATGTGTGCATGGGTTCCTGAGGACATTGACAAACACACAAATGCACTCATATTCCAAAAAATAGGCCAACAGTTGTTAACACCTCCTTAATGTTGGCACGATACTATGGCAAAACAAAATGTGCTATGCATATATATTATAGCAGAGACAAATGGGTGATTTTCATGAGATGACATGACATATGGTCAGAGTTGTATTACCTTCGCAATGAGATATCAGCTGATTAGAGTAATATAATTATATGTGTATGAGAGATACATGATTATCTGTATCTATTCATGCATGCATGTATGTTCAAGTAAATATATTTATAACAGTCACATGCAACTGCATACCAATAGTTACAGTATCTAATGGTGCATTAGGATCAATACATTTATTCTGAGAAATAATTCTGGTAGCCTTAGATATTAATATCAATATTGATGTTTGTATTTTGCATATATTAAGCACAGTGTGATAACAAATATAATCTACACAGACAATGGGTTATTCAAGTTAAATGAATTGGCTCGTTTTGTAACCACAAGCAGATAAAATGTTCTGTATTAACATAAAAAAAAATGATTTGGCACAATCTATTGGCAGCTATGAATCTCCCTGAAAAAAACTTGCAAGCTTTACTTTTTTTAGATATATGCAAATTCCATCTGTAGTATTGTGTACAGGTTTGTTCCAGAGTCTCATTTGATTTGACAGTACCGTGATTGAAATGTGTATACATTACAGCAGTGCTGTAGTTAAAAGATTCATAAAAAGCTGTATTGCTTAGTGTTGTCATATGACAGCAAAGTATACTTACTGCAAACATCAAAGGATTTCCCTGCAATATGGAAACAAATAGAGCCATTTTCATATTGCTGTATTGACTGTGGACTTCTAAATGATCTATACTTTACAAAACATCACATGATACCTTAATCATGCTTGCCAGTTTTTTTGTTTTTTTTTTAAGTTGATTGCCATTAATACATCAGTCATATGATGAGTTCAGTTTTTCATTTTGTATGCCCAGTTTTTGTGTTTGCCAGCCTTTCACTTTTTTTAAAAACCTGGATACGTATTCTATAAATTAGGGTTTTTTTTTTTTTTGTTAAATGGAATAATTATCCAGTTAATAATGCCTATGCCAGGTGGCATAACTGGCCTACATATGGCCAGCATAAATGACAATTCAATGCATCAGCCCAACCATTTACTTCATGTTGAGCCTGATTGTCAGTGTGCTTGGCAATGGATGCCATCTGCATGTCATGCTCAACCATGCCAGCACTACAAAATACGGGGAAAAAATTCCTATCCCCCTTATTCACTACAAAAGGAAATTACACAGATTTCCACTTGGTCTATTTGGACAAGCAACAAAATATTAATCCTTATCACTTTACATCCTATTCTTTGTAAAATGGCAACATATGGCATGGCAGGGTTTATTTTCAATTGATGCTGTCATAAGCAATCTGATTACAGTGTTTTCTTTTTTCAGTTTTGAAAAAAAAAAAGGAAAGGTTAACCCCCCCCCCCCCTTCAGGTTTTACTGCTCTCTAGGGCTCCCATAAAGAAATCTCCCTTCACCACCTCCTCATTTTTCTCATTTTTCCTCATCCCTAGAAAGCTGACAGAGGTTCTAGTATTCTTCTACTTAAGTAATAGAAAGCATTTTACTTCTGTCTGTGTTGTTTTTAGATTTCCACTAATTTCTTTGTCGGCCAGGTAATAAAATTGAGTGCACAATGAAAGTAAAACTTGACAGGAGAATCTGTGCCAACTCTATCCCAAACAAAAACAGAAAATTTGGGGTACAGATTTAAGTTTGCTGCAATGTGCTTTTACTATTACCACTGTCTTAGTTTCCCTGAAATGTACTTTTTAATTGTAAGATAATAAGTATAAAAAGTTCAAAGAGGCATTTACAAATTATTTTAGTACTAGAGTATTAAAAAATAAATTAAGGCAGCCTTGTCCAGTGCTATTTGGACAATAAGGCTAATTTCCCACTTTTGGGTGCATTACCATGAACGTTGACATATTCCTTCATATGTTTTGATGCACAATGACCTCCATTGTTTGCCAATTCAGGAAACAATACACCTGACCTTTCAACACACTACAACACCCACCTTGTGGTTAGCTGTGTTGCTGGTTAGTGGGTCAAACAAGGTTTTGGCTGTGTTGAATTCTGGGTGAAAACATACCTGAGAGTCGATACTGCTCTTTAGGGCCCATTCATACTATTGAGTTTGTGGTAATACTTGGTTAAATGTTACTGCACACATTATAATGTCTGAAACACCTGGTGCAGCTCCATTTATTTTCAATGGCATTCCAAAGCACCAAGGCAACATTGCCAACTCACCATATTGTAACATACAATTATGAACCCTCTGTGCATTTTGATACTTTGTAGAAAATGTAGCAGATGTCCTAAAAAATGGGTTTTGGTGAGAGCCTACTCAAAATGAAATAGATATCTTATCACAACGTATGCTATTGTGATTCATTTTGCATGTGTATGCAGTAAATCATTACATTAGTTCGAATGGGCTCTTTTGCTTCATTCCACAAAAAAAAAAAAAAAAAAAGATATTTTTTCCTACTTTTAGTCCTGCTTTTATTTTCGTTTGTACATAAACATGTCTGCTTGCCTCTTAGGCCTCATTACCATTATGTGTGGTGCAGTGCCGTTTACTGTGCTTAACACACTGTGTGATATAACAAGAACATCAGACGTTGCATAGAAAGCAATGTCCTATGTTCCCACTTATGCGTTCCATGGCTGTGCATTTTTTGTGTAATGCACTGCTTCACGCATTTCTGTCCATTTTTAAGTGCTGCTCTATTTAGTGTAATTAATGGGGTCAGCATTGCAACGACAGCCTTACAAGTGTTGCAATGCAGTTTCTTTTAGTGGGAAGAAGGCCTTAGAGTTCAGTAAAATGTTCTAACATAATAAAGCCTCTATAATAAAGCTTCTATGGTACACATAAAGTGCCTTTGTGTACCCCTTCAGAAAGTATTTCTAGTATTGCTACTTCATTTTGCAATGTCTTAATTTTTTTTAAGGTATAAATAATAAAAAAAAAACATGCAGAAATATGAATTGTGCATTACCAGACTTATTGTACATACAAGGTATTACCTTGGATTCTTTCACTTTTGTTACTCTTCATTTCAAGTATTCATGTTAATATGTAGACTTGATATTTGAAAGGAATATCCAACCTATCTCATACCTTCAGGCTAATATGTAGACTTAACTCAAAAGACGTACAAGCTATTTATGGGCTGTATACCAGCTCTGGATCAGTAAAGTTCCTTATTTGGGTTATTATTTTGGAAAGCAGAAAATGATCTTTATTACTGGCCAGAAAAATCTGTTCTGTGTGCTTTTGAGATGTGGTAACTTTGGTACTAAACCTTGACTTCTAAATTGTGTCTCGGCCATCCAGCATTAGAGAATGGTGGTTGGTAGAACTCGGCCCAAAAGCCGATCCTTAGAATATAGTTAAACTTAGGGGTAATCGCTTGTGGTGTGTGCTTCTATGCAGTACTTTTGCTTTTATGAGAAATGTGAACACTACCATTTCTGTCTTTCATCTGAAAATGCCAGTTAAAAAACAGGTATATAGATAAGGAAAGTTGTCAAAAAGTAAGAGATCTTTATATGACTAGTCAGTGACTCAAACAACTGACACAACGGTGTCATCATAGTTAGATAGCTAGCATTTCCAGAAAAAGAGGGCAGCAATGGCAGCCTTCGTGTTAATCTCATGCCATGAGTGGTTATCCGATGATACGAGAGACATTGGTAGATCCAAGAGGTAATTGGTAATTCCAAGAGAGACATCCATAAAGGTGTTGTAACACTAACTGAACATAAATGAAGATGACTCCTTTGTACACTTACCAAACTGGCATAGACTACATCATGGTAGCAGCTATTAATAAAAATATGATTGAACCTAAACAGTCTACTGCTGAAGTTCACCTAGATATACCAGTCTTTACATGAAGCAGCCTCCCAAACCTTCCTGTCATGGCAGAATCAAGGCCATTTTGATAGACAAAGCTTCCTGCAGTGTCAAAGCTTGCACTAAATCCCACCACCACACTTTTTAAATGGTTTACTATTATGGACTTCAGTCATACTGGCAAATATTTAAAAGCCAGCCAAGCTTTAAAGCTTTGGCTGTCAGAATGGCCTTAGATTTCAGCCATGACAAGAAGGTTTTGGAATAGTCTGCAGTTATGTGAAAGCATCTCAAGGACTTGTTCACATGGATGATTGTGCAGAGGTTTATAAGCTATTCCTATCCATGATCGTCTCATGGTCAGTGTGCTTGTCAACTGTTTCAGTGGACTTAGGAATGCTTTTAAATGTCTTCTGAGCTTTGTGTAAGTGTTTTTTTAAACACTTGAAAGGCTTTTTGGAAATGCTTGTCCACTACCTGTGTACCTGTAAAAGCATTCCTATAGTTGTTTTAATGTGTTTGATAAAGGACTGTAAAATGCCTGTCAATCAGTCTGCACTTGCCACCATGTGCTAAGTGGTTTAAGTAGGTCGCTGGGTGAGAGGTAACCACATTGCAAATTGCCCCTCTATGAATAAGCCTTAAAGTGTTTGCACTTCATGTTCATGTCCTGCAGTTTGTCCCACAAGTGATATAGTCTCTTTAATGTACACCAGGTCTTTCACAGAACAAGAAGGCAAACAAGATGCTTTCCTTTATTCTTTAGCATAAAACAATGCTGCCACTGGAATTTTTCTACATTGTAAATACACAAAAAAGCTGTTTACATTGATTGTACATCATATTTTAATCTTCGAACGGGAAATGAACAGCTGCCCAATTGATGTTTCATTGAAAGAGGTTTTCTCTTTTTAGAATGTGAAGCAAGCTTATCTAGTAAATGTAGAAAATATGTGTACTTATACATGCATATCTACAAGAATGCATACACATGCATACATATTTGTAAACACATGAAAATGATTTTATTCTTACATACCATATGTAAGATTTATTTACACCATATTGGTCCATTGTAAGTATAACTTATGTAATTACCAGATGAAACTGATAATGTATACTACTGCTGCTTGTGTATAAAAAATGCTCAGTTTGACAAATTATCTTATGTTGTCTTGTGGTATTTATTGCAGAAGGGGTTGAATGTGTATATTTGTATCCATCCTAAAGTAAACCTTTCTTCTTACTAAAGTTATACAATTGACTCCACGGGATAGTGGGCATTAAAAGATTTTAGTACCATTATGTTCTATTAGGTTCTGTGGCTCCATCCATTTGGCATTGCTTCAGCATGCAATAAAAGCTATGCAAATACCTAATTCTATTAAGCGAATCCATAGGAATATGTACAATACCCTGTCTGATCACTGTAATGTTGTGGAGCCTTCCTTTTATCTTTCTTCGTCAAAAAGTATTATAAATTAAATGAAACGTTATCCTCTGCTTATGAGATTAGAAAGGACAGTATTATAATATCTTAAGTAAGAGGAAAGGTTGGTTTTAAAGTAATTCTGTACAGAGTTGCCACTATGGAAATCAATGTCCCCATTTAATAGAAGGCATCATAACGGTCATGTCTGTCTAATTGCAATTCACCACCTATTCCATATTTGAAGCCAAAGAAGAAAACTCAATTTAGGTAAGGGGGATATATGTGAGCTTGATGCCAAATCCTAGGCCTATGAATTTCTACTCAGGGAAAGCTGAGATGTCCCTTTCCCTGTCCAAGTTCTCACTGACATAGCTGGTGGTGAATGTTGATGAAATAAGCATAAGCACTTCTTGGTTCTTGACACCATATGGTTACGTTACTAAAAGAAGTTCAGTGAAGAGTCGCTTTAAAGAAAAACTCTACTAAAAAATAAAAATAATTATTAGTTTACCTACTGTATGTATGTCAAACTTTTTTCAGCTAAAAAAATCAGTTGAATCTATTCATGTCAAAGGTTCTCAATTACCATTTGGTGATGAGTTTGAGTATGTAAATGTATCTTTTGACAGTTAATACTTTTTGTATCTATTTAGATCTTTGGCTAGAGGTATACTTAGCCATCCATGTTTTAGGTTTCCTGAAAACCAATGTGCAGGCAGATTTAAATAGGTTTTAAATTGTATTTTTACATATAGCAGAAAAAGAAGAAATCACTCTTTTTACACACCTGAACACAGCAGTATCAATCAAACAGACTGTTAATGCATTGCACCGTACTGTCTATCCAACACTAAATGAGACAACAGAGTGATGATTTCACAAGCGTGTGTGACATCTAAAAGTTCAGCTATATACAATATTATGGAGGTTACTATTGCTTACTTATGATTATGCAATTTTTATATTATAGAATCCTATATTATGTTCAGAAAGTTATAACAGCCAGTCAACAAGAGTTATATCATTAAGGTCTGTAAAGAATGGAAAGACTGTGCTATGCTTTGGGTTATTTGCTGTCGGTTGCTGTATATGATTCACTTTATAATGTAATACAATAATACAAGTACACTTTATCCATATATAATTTCATGGAAAGTCTACATATTAAATATGCATTGCAGTTCTAGGATATTTAGAGAAGTCCAAAGGTATGAGAACCCTCATAATAAAATGTTAGATTTTTTTTTTATTTTAAACACAACCTAAACATTATGTATGAATACATCCACTGTACCTCAATGATTTTCTTGCAGTAAACTGTATCCCATTACTGTTTCGAAATGATGCAGTAATATTTTTAAGAGAGTTTGTTGTTTTAGTGTATTTTGTAGATAAGAGGTTTCGCCCCAGGTGAGTTATATTTGATTGCATTTGCTTGGGGATGGGTGGTATTTCTTCTTTTTTTCCTCTGGGTCAACTGCTAGAGTTTGTACTGCAAAGAAAGTTAACATCTTTTTCAATTTACTAATGCGACTCTGAAGACTAGTATTAGTTATAAATATCATTGCAGTGCAGCACTACTTAATTTTGACTACCTCATTTCTGACGCTTATGTCCACAGCAGAATATCCCATAATGTATACGAGATGCCAAATCATAAAAGGCCTTCCCTTTTTTTCTTATCTAAATTTATCTAATTCATGTTTTAATCCAATGATAATAAGGTAAAGGTTCAAGGTAAAGCAGGTTACAGGCTTTAATGGTACCACTGACTGGATTTAAGCCTTCTTGCAGTATTTGCATCACCATTTTTCTGGTGCATAGGCAGCTCAAACAAATCACCGTCTTCTGACCTTCATTGTTAAGAAACAAAAATAGCTCTGTCCTCAATACGATTCTTTCTATCAAAAGCAGTTTATTTAATTAGGAGGGACAGTTTGGATGGTCCTAGGCTGCAGATATTACAAAAAATGGTCTCTGTTCTTTAATTAAATTCTTAATAAATTCTTTGATTTAGCATGATGCCAATAATTTAAAACAAAACTGAACCTTCATGTTCTGACCGCTAGGTTTAACCTAGCTCTTAGGGTTATTCTAATTTTTAATCAGTCTTCTACCTGAACTGTAAAATTTTAGCTAATCTTTAAAATAAATTATAATAAAAAAAAATATTTAAAACTTACCGCCCCATCCTAAATACATGTTCTATAAACGCTATAATTCAACCCTTAAAGTGTATGCAAAGTGGGGAAAAAAGTTTTGCCTCCTTTTTTTGTCTTGGAGGAGGTGAATTTCATCCCCAGTCTGGACTTGCAGCCTAATTGATGCAAAGCAGTCTCTTAGGCCTCTTTTCAGTGTTGTAACACATACTCAACTGTACTCCCAAGTGCTACTATTTGCATGCAGTTACATTAGCATTGGCGTCACAGCATGGTTCCTGGAAGTGATATGTTGCTTGTGTCTGTGTGGTTGCTTTTCTTCCTCTGAAGGAAGAACTACACTGCCACTGCAAACACAAGGGCATTCCCAGAGACATGGTAGCAATTTGCTTTGCGCCAAGGATATGATAACTATGCAGTTTTTGACCGCACGTCTAAAAGAGGCCTTAAACTCACTGTAACCTTAATCATTACTTAATGCAGAAATTTATCACAGCCCTAACCCTAAAACCTAATGCTAAATGCCCCTAAATATTAATGCTAACCTGAACCTTTTTTCTTTACTCGAACCTTAGGATAACCCCCAATATTAACCTCAACCTTAACCCACCTATATACCAGGCTTATAAGCGTGGGAAGTATTAGTGTGTTAAATCCTCAGAGTATTAAGCCTAAATCACAGTGCTTAATATCTGGCTCATAAACTAAGAAATCTTAGGGCCAACAGATGGACATCCAGAGTCTAATCAAGGTAGTGTGCTATAAAAAAAGGCATTTAACAACTGCTTTCACAGCAAGCAATCAAATATCAACTTTCATATTTAAGTATCCACTTAACATTGACATCTTGGTTTAAATTGATTGCAGTATATCACAATTCAACTTTCTTAATGTTCAGCTTTTTTAACCTGATAAAGAATGCATATACAAGAAATGCCAATCATCCAATACTTTCAACTCTTTATTGAACAAAAGCTATTTAGCTTGACTGCAAATGCATTTGTTGTACTAATTTGTCCATTCCTAATGTCCGATCCGAGTATCACAAGATCCACAAAGACATAAAACAATTGCAATGAGTATGCATTAATTTCTTCCTGCATTGACACTGTGATCTACAATTAACATATAGGTGTTAGTTACTATGGTATTTCTAAATTCTAGAAGACGTACCTCTTTCTTCTGATGAACAGGACTAAATATATTTAAAAAATGTGTCAAGTTGCCTTATAAAAGATGTTGTTATGGGCCACACTCTTCCTTTGGACCATTTTTGACCACTAATCTGGGACTTTGGAACATTGGCAAGGTCATTCATGGCTGACATGTTTATGGTGGCTGCCAACTAAGTATTCCTATAAGGAGATTGGATTATGTTAATTCAGTAATGTGTGTCCATTATGCCATACTACTATGTTAGGGTTTTTACCCACTTTTTATTGTGGTAAAATAAAGTATACTTTTCAGTTCCATTTCAGTACCAGTTTCAATTCAGTACCAATTACTTAGGGTTAATCGGGTTTAAATATTGCAGCTTATATATCCCATTTTATTATATATTTTGTGGATCTAATTTGTCACTTCAGTAACCTAATAGCACTGCAGGTTAAAGCTCACACATACATATATTGGGCCTGATTAATAGCTCTCTAAGACAGGAGAAGATCGACTACCATGAGAGAACCTAGTGATCCAGCAATCCAGGAATAGATTAGGTGGAGGATTGAAAACATTTGCCAACTAACACCATAAGCGTTTGAAGAAATTCATTCTAGGTTTGCCGGATCATCTAGGTTATCCCATGATAGTCTATCTTCTCTAGTCTTGGAGAGCTTTATTAAATTGGTCCTATTGTGTTTAATATAGTATTTGTTAGTATCTAAATGCTGATCTGGAGTTACAGGCAGATATGTATTGATAAAAAAATGTAAAATAGTACCTTAGTCTGTCTTTACATCGCCAATTCTGTAATGGGTTTAGACAAAAGAAAAGATTGTTAGAATTGATATAAACTGTAACTGACCCTAGAAAGATGGAGAATGGGACACATACTGGTGTGCAATACCTTGCTTCATGCTGTTTTAGGTATCATGACTTTGCAAGACTTTTAGGAATACCAAGCTTGGCAGATAAGATTCCAATTTTGCCTTTGTGGAAATGGAAAATATGTCTGTATACTATAAAAAATGTAAATTAAGAGTACATAACTTGAGGTAAGTCCCACTGATTTTATAAAGCCATCACAAACTGTACTTCAAAGAGCAGCGCTGATTTCTCTGCTGGATACCACAAGCCTTCTACAGCTCTTTCAACAATTGGGGGACCACTGATTCTTTTTTAGAGGCCTGACAAACATCATTCCTGTAGTTTACCACTTGGTCAGGTTACAGTTTCTACAACTTGCTGTAGTTAAGTAAAAGTTCCCCTAAACACTTTCTGTGACTTAAGTGCCTAGTGTCACCTGGGTAAACCGCTAAATCAATTCTTCATTGTGTTAGTAGAAGTGAAATAATGTATTTTGTGTTAGACAATACCTATTTTTTTGGCAAAGTATCCATCTGTTCATTTGCATTCAATACATAAAAATGAAGAAACTGGATTATAACGTATGGCAATCAATTTCTTACATATGACACTCACGAGTAATTTTCTACTGTTGTGGCACTTTACTGTTAATATGTCAGTTTAAACTGGGATACTATCATAACATAAAATGTCATATTTACTGAAATCAAATTCAACTTGATACATTTTCTGTGATATTATGCTGCTATACATTTGTCATCTGGGTCGAAGTTGTGAACTGTCTAAATTGCACAGCAAAGCATTAAGATCTAGTGATGTCATCTGGCCTAAAATAAGGTATGTAATAAAAACAGATTTTATTTAACACAGAGACTGAAAGTATGGATTACCCACACTGATCTATGCCTACTGAATCAGCTGTTCTTGCCCTCTTACTACTATCACAAGCTTCAAAACACTGACATTATGGTTGTTCTCAGCCTCTCTTTGTATAGTAAAGAGGAGTGTTATCTAGCTCCCCCACCTTACTCACTACTAAGAGTATGCTTACCAGGATCAGAGGGCATATAGGGCATTATATGCTGTGAAATTTCTAAACAAATACTAACTTAAACCCAGTTTAAACGTTATCACTAGTCCAACACCATGATACACATTTTTCACTTATTTTGAAGAGGAGAAAAGTTGAAGCAATCCTAACACCCTAGCTGCTATCCTTGAACTATTAGAATAACTTGTGCAAGCTTGTTCATAGATGTTTTCAGCTGGCATGGTTGGGTTTTATTTTCATGCTTTGTCCTCATGTAACTCATGCTAGCACAGCGTATTAAAATATCTTTTTACAGTGATCTAAAAGTTAGAAGACATCAATGGAATTGCTTACTTTTACATTACATTTCATTACAGCCAGGGGACTAATTTTTTGTTGTGGTGTCCTTGCAAAATTCCTGTCTCAGCTCTCCTTTGTTTGCTCTTTCAGTGTGTCAGATGGAACAAGATAATATATGTATACTATCATCAAACAGTTAAGCAGATGGATTTTAAAGGGTCACAAGCAATTGAATCATTTTTATCTATCTATCTATCTATCTATCTATCTATCTATCTATCTATCTAATTATTTATATTAGCCTAATTATTTATAATGGCCCTTACTATACTTGTTCAACTGCTTGTTAATGCAAAAATGTACTTAGCAAATCAACTCAGTACATCAACAACTCAGTGCCTTTAAGCATGAAAACTTTGAAACAACAAAATGCTTGTTGGTAACAGACAGGCTGGTGTGAGTATTATAGAATTTAGTGATCTGCTGGGATTTTTCCTCAAAACCATCACTAGTGTTTACAGAAGATGGTCTGCAAAAGTGAAAATAATCAGTGATTGGCAATTCTCTGAGCAAAAATGTTTTGTTGATGCCATAATTTGGTGGGGATTAGTCAGACTGGTTCAAGCTGATTCAAGGCAACAGTAGCCCAAATAACCACTCCTTTCAGTCAAGGTATACAGAAGAACATCTTTGACTGCACAACACCTTGAACCTTGAAGCTGGCAAGAGACCCCACCTGGTGGCACCTTAGAATACAATTCGCACAGCTAACCAAAATTGGACAGGAGAAGATTGGAAAAATGTTGCCTGGTCCGATAAGCCTGCTGTAACATTTGGATGGTAGGGTCAGAATTTGATGTGACATTACGGTGTAATGGTTTGGGGTATTTTTTCTTGGCACACTTTAGCCCTCTTAGTACTAACTGAGCATAATTTACATGCAACAGCCGACCTTAGAATTGTTGCTGATCATATCATCTCTATATGACCTCAGTGTACTCATATTCTGAGTAGGATAGCATGCCATGTCCCCAAGCTCCACACATCTCAAACTGTTTTATTTACCATGACACTGGGTTTACTGTTCTTAAATGACATCTACATTCACCAGAACTCAATCCGACAGATCATCTTTGGAATGTTGAGGCATGGGAAGTTTGCATCATGGATGTGCAGTCAACAAATCTACAGCAACTCAGTGACGCTATCTTGTCAATATAGACCAAGGTTTCCAGCAACTTGTTGAATCTATTAAGAATTATGGCAGTTCTCGGGGGGGGGGGGAAGTCCAATTCAATACTAGGATGGTGTACCTAATAAACTGGCCAGAGAGTGTATGTAAATATATATGTATATATATATGTGCTAAAATATTTTTTTTATTGCTATTGTATCCCAGACAGTGGACTAATTGATAAACCTAATTTATGAAGGTAATGTTGGAGTAGTATGTACAATTGCACAACATTTATAGTAAATTAACTTTGACAGGTCTAGCTTAAGTGCCAGGAAACATATTCCTAGAAGGCAGTAAGGAAACTGACATCACTGCAGTGAACGGTTAAACCGAGGTCCAGAACATACATTTGTACTTTTCTCCTGTCATGACTGTGCTTTGCCATACAGCAACAACACTGATAACCATCTTTCTATGTACAAGATATAGAAAATTAGGCTCCGCCATACCATCTTCCATCCATTGAGCCTGGGGATAAAACATTTTGCAAGGAAGGTGCTGGTGTATTATTACACTAACTAATAATTAATGTTTTTCCTTCTTTTTGTTTTTCGATAGTTTTGAACCTTCTAGTCCCTCAACAAATTTTATTTCTGATCAGGAAACTCTGCTTTTGCTGCAGATTATGTGCTGCAAACAACAATGACTATGCTTCAAAGTCAGCACAATCCAACACATTACATGCAACATTAAGATATCTCATCAAAACATGCAAGAAAGATATCCTATTCATTGACAATTTACTAAAATTACACATTTTTTTACTCACCTCAAATAAACTGTGTTTACTTCAAAAATAATAACACACATGAATAAAGTAATAAAACATGTAATTCAAAACACATTTTCATAATTAACAATTGAATTTGTGGTAGTAGGTATTTGCTAAAAAAAAGAATACAATTTTCATAAATGAAAAAGACATAGAAACATTATACCTAGGAAAAAGGCTGCTGGTAAATCTCACAAACAGGCGATAAATTTAAAAAGGCCATAACCAATGGATAACTACCCCATACAGTAGAAGGCATTCAATGAAATAGACCCTTCTAGCTCTTGAGGTAACTCTCCCAAGGTACAATAGACAAACCAGAGAGTAGACATTAGTCCATCTTGTGTGAATCGCTCCATTTATCAAGGCTGACAATGTCCAGAAGATCTGTGTACATTGAAACTTGTAGGGCTGCTAGTCATTCTTACATGAAACTAAACTTTTTGGTGGATGGATAGTTTCTGCCATCATTAGCAGGTATGTACAGAATACTTGCTGCTTATGGCACATATCTGTGTTCAGATGCCCAGCAGAGATCGCAGGTCCAGGACTTTTTCCAGGAGAGGGAAATCATTCAGGGTCTGGCTCCAAGTTACACAAAAGGTCTTCTGTATTGTTCTGTTCTGAAACCCCTGCCAATAGAACCTTATAGTACAATAGATGGCTGACCTTTATTATAGGCTGGAGGTGAGGTCTTCCATTACCATGATTTCATTCACTTTTCTAATCCATAAACCAATTGGAAGTTTCATTGGCTTCCTCCATTATAAGGTGACACATGCTATTACAGAAAAGCCTTCCTTGCTAATTGAAGTAGTGTAGTGGCTTTGTTTGGTTCTATCAGAAATAAACCAAATTGCCATAGTACTGATCAAACCAGAGATAGATCTGAACAGAAACAAAACTAGGAAAGAGAAAACTGAGAAAATATTTCCTCTTACCAACAGCAGATTGATGACAAAGATGAAAAGAGAAAATATGATAAGATTACTAAATTCTCATGTAATATTTGATGTACTCTTTTTTTAGATTTATTCTGGTAGCAATAAAATAATTCTACAGATTTTCTTTCTAGGAATGGGGGATTGATTTATTGTTTTGCTATAAAGCTGACTAAGGAACACAAGCAAGGTTTTATTGACACAGCCATGTATCACTAAATGACCTAAAAGAGGAATTGCTAGTTAAGACCAACTGTGTGATTGACAGCCTTACATGACTCATTTTATGACTATAGCAGGTTATCATAGTAATTTTATTTTATTTACCTATACAAAGCTTAAGTGAAGAATGAAAACAAAAAACGTAGAGCATCTAATTGGTAAATGTATCTTTATACAACATTTTCAAACTTGGCCTCTTGCCCTTTCAAGAGATGTATATTGTAAGATTTCAAATGGAGACAATACATTAAGAAGCTGTCTACAGCCAAGTACATCGTCCTCCCTCCCTTGTCATGTCTGGACCCAGCTGCCTTTTAGGATGACATACATGAGCCCTGAGCTCAAGGACTTGGCTTGGCTTGGCTAATATTTCCTGTAAATTTGAACCTTATGTCACCAGAGTAGACCTGAAAGCACCTCAAAAGCATCCTTGGCATTAAAATGGTATTTAACCATGGTGAGGATAGCCAGAATTTGTCAATATGTGCCATATACAACTTGTGCCCCTATTTAATGTACAGCACTGCGTAATATGTTATATGGCGCTATATAAATCCTGTTTAATAATATCAATAAAAATAATAATAATTGTGCTGCAGACAGTTTACAGAGAAAAACAGGTAGCAGGTAAGCTTTTTTGCCAGAATTAGAGATTTCTAAAGTCTGTTCTACCAAAAGACCCTACTTAATGTAAAGTTTAATATTTTTTAAGTGTATTTCCTTTAACTGTTTATAATGTAGCTGTACAGAGGAAGCGCAAGCAAAGCTTCTATCCAATCATAACAGCTACAATTTCTTTCCTATAGTAAGGTAATGGTGTTGATAAATAATAGATGTAAGATTCTTGAGCCAGACTTTTGGCAGCACACAACAGCTTCAAAAAGGCATTATTGAGGCATTCTGGCAGGTTAGAAATCCAATCTGAATGGGCCTGCCTCCTTGATTAGAGGAGAGGCTGGTCCCATGACTTTGTCAGATCATTTGGCTGTGCTCTCATACTTCCAGCTGTTATTCGTTCCATTGAATGTTGTGAATCTCAAAGCAGTGCAGTACACAATTGATGCCATTTTAGATATAAACATTGCATAGAGAAGCTTTTTTACACAATCAGACTCGATGATCTAAGCATAAACCTAAAAATAACATATGTTTATAGAACTAGTGTGATTGCATATCTCTAGATATGAATATTTAGATTTTTCAGCTATTTCATTTTAATTTTTTGATTTTTGTATTTTTCTTTTGTGATAAGGTTTATGCTATTTCACTTTTTCTACATTAAATGTATATACTATCAATGTCACTTCAAAATATGTGAAGACAAAAAGTCTAAAAAAGACATGCTTATCCAAAAATGTTTACTAAAGAAGAAAAACAGGCAATGTGTTAGTCTTTCTTTTAAGATTTGGGAGACACTGGTAATTTTTAGCCTGTAGTTTCTTAGGGGTCTATTTATAATTTTTTTTTTACCCAATATTCACTTAATAGCCAAAATTTACACATTTTTAACATTGGATTCAATTGGAAAATATGTGAATCAACTTTTACTGATGGAAAAGCTTAAAAACAAAAAAGATAGCAATGGATGAAACAACAAATCAGCTACAAATTACCTAAATAGTAAGCAATCAGAATTTCCCATCTGACCCTAACCTTTAACTTTTGGTGTTTGTCAGCTTTCCTCTTTCTTTATATACAGCAGCTTTTAATACACTTGACCTGATTAAGCAAAACACTCCATGGGCTGGAGAGGATACACTTTAATTGATGAAGCTGATTGATTCAGCAAACCTGGAATGGATCTGGTCCAGGATTCAAAACAGTTGCTAGCAAATAGCAAATGACTTTAAAGAAATCCATTCCAGGTTTGCTGGATCACACAGCTTTTCCTCCAGGTAAATCATCACATAAATTTACCAGGACAACAAATCTCAAACCTGCAGGATTCACCTCAAAACCATGGAAGCATTGAATTCAAGCTTTACCTCTACTAACAAATGAGAGTGTAGGTTTAGGTTGCTTTTCCTGTTCGCAGGCTCACTTTGCATTGTACTTACAACCATTCTAATCACTGGGATCCCTGACAACTATATCATAGTTAAGAAAAAAAAGAGTTTCACCGCCAGTTTTGGGACACAGTGTTTATTATACATAAAGGAGTGAAAAGAGAATGCAGCAAGGTTAGTAGGGATTGGGGTCCTCACGAGATGAGCATAAATGGTAACTTAGATGGTTTTTGCCTTAACACCTTTCAAATATGTTTAGGTACATTTTGTACTTCTAGTTTATATTTTTCAAATACGTTTGCATAAATAAGCACTTTTGTTGAAGGAATCCCTATGCAAATTGTTTATGAATAGACTACGAAGAGTGTACTCACACCTGTATAGCATAGCTTTCTGCACACAAAATACATGTGCAGGTAGACATGTGGATAGTGGCCACACTTGAAAACAGGCTGTAGGGTTGCTGCAGTGAAAATACTAAAGTACAGTTGTTGCTCGTAATATAACTGAAGTTTAAATTTTGTTTTATTTGTTGATGGTGGAACTCTGGAAACAGAATTGACCGAGAATATACCCATTTGTTGAGGTACCTGCTCATGATGACTTAATCAATGTAACAATAAAAAATATTATTCAACATAAGGGAGTGCTAAGCCCACCAACTCAGACTTCTTTTAAAGCAGAAAGGCCGTACTACAGGGCCCCTAAATGATCTTTTGTGAGAGTTTGGTTCCACTTTAAGGCTGCAATGCAGAAAAATAAAAAATGCAACTATATAAAGAAAACCTATACCGATGAAAACATTATGGCTGCCATTGCTGACCTAATTCTAAGAATGCTGGTGTTGCTGTCTCTTACATCAATCTTTTTTAAATCACTGACCTGGAACAGGCATACAGATTTTACCGTCGAAGTACTTTGTCATACTTATTCTAGATTAATAACACAGAAAGTGCTGTCAATGATATGTAAAATTGATACAGATGTGAAAAGTGGGCAGAATATTAACAAACACAATTGCTACTGAGCACATAAACTTTAAATTGGCACCGGTATTGCATTTAAAGCTCAAAGTTTAGCGTGTTGTTGTAACTTATGGATAACAATGCTTTTACCTACTGCCTCCATAAATCTCCTTGAGATTCTAAAAGAAAATCTAATGATGACACTGGGAAAACAAGTGGAGGAATCAACAAATTGTTAAGTGGTTTAAGTCTTCAGCATGTAATCAAAAACATGTAAAATATTAGTTTGATTGACTGTCTACTTCATATAGGTAAAAGAAAGGAGTAAGTTTTAATATTTCCTTCCCTAGCAGCATACACTGTACTTATCTTTCCAACTCTCCTGGACTTTTTTTACTCAGCAAGAAATGGAATACCCAGTACTTTGGAGTATGAAGGTGCATGTGACTGGGCCATCAGAATGGAAGCATCCACTGTCCTGTAAAAGCTTTGACTATAGACATAAAGGAGAGATGAGTGTGTGCAGATTGAGAAGAAGGAAAACGGTGAACCTGTAACTTGCCTCTACAATTTCCCAAACTACCCCTCTAAGAAATCATTTTGCTCTTGGAGAGTGCTAAAATTTTAGATTTCCCCTCATTTGATGACAGTCTTTACTAGTAGAAATATTGGGGTAAATATCCCTAATGGGAAGACAACAAACATAAAGTATCTGGCCTGCACTATTTCTTGGTTGTCAGTGATAGTAATGGGCTCACAAAGGCTTCCAATTATTGTACATCGGGGTAATCTTAAAACTGCAAATTATAACCATTAATTCACTAACCTGAATATTAGAAGTCCTCCTGGCTTTAGGAAAAAAGTATCTTCTAGACCAATGTTCTTCTGTATCTACTGGATGATAATGGTAAAATGTTTTTCCTGTGTTCCTGTTAAAGGAATAAGAATAAATTCTAATAGGGAAAATGCTATTGTACATAAATCTTTTGAATATGTCATGCGTTCATATTCTGACAGCTCAGTACAAACAATATGGAATTCCTTTTATTTGTAAATTCCATTGGTTTTAGGTTGATGAAAGTGCTGATTAAAAAATGACAGGTTCTTATTTGTGATGAAGGAAAAAAAATATTGTGTCAACGGATAGAACACAAAAGCTGTAAATAAATAATTAACATCACACAGAGGGATGTATTATTAATAACCTTGTTCCTCATGACCTCCCAAAGATAAAAGTCACACAAGAAGATAAGCAAAGGAGATAGAGAAAGTTTTCCAACAAAGAGGCTAACATTAGGCTTCATCCTTCCCTGGAAAAATAATATTAAATATAAAATCCATGACATGTTGTTATAGTAAAATGATGTTCTGCAACAGAATATTACAACATGTATGCTGTTAGAACATCCTTCACCCTTTATACATCGTTTGTATGTTTACATTGGTTTAGTTGCTCTTTGGATTGGTACAAGATAAGTCTGTGTTGTCATTGATTTAAACTAAAAATGTATTTTCATATTTTCTGATTACTTACTAGTTAAATAAATGCTCCGACACATTATAGTGACGCAAAAGGGTCAATATTACAGCTTGAAATAGTCAAAAAGTGGTTGAACAAGAATTTTTGTTGTGACTAGTTTTTGTTCCAAAACAACACACCAATCATTTATTATTTCAACCAGCTCTGGTGGGTAAAATCATTTTTCTGTGAAAACAGAACTTTATTATTATTATATTCACTTACTGGCCACCTTATTCGGTACACCTGTTCAACTGCATGGTAACCCAAATATCTAATCAGCCAATTAAAAGGCAGCAACTCAATGTATATAGGTATGTAGGTATTGTCAAGACAACCTGCCGAAATCTATACCAACCATCAGACTGGGGGAGAAACGTGAGTTAAGTGATTTTGAATGTGGCTTAATTGTTGGTATTAGGAGGGTTGGTTTGATTATTTCAGAAACTGCTGATGTTCTGAGATTTTCACATATAACCATCTCTTGGGTTTACAAAGAATGGCTCGAAAAAAGGAAAAAATCCAGAGACTGGCAGTTCTCTGGGTAAAAATGCCTTGTTAATGCTTGAGGTCAGGGGGGAATGGCCAGACTAATTCAAGATGATAGAAAGGCAACAGTAACTTAAAAAACTACTTGCTATTTACTCTGAGGAATGCAGAAGAAGATTTGAGAATAAACTTTAAAGCAGAGAGGCTACAGCAGCTGGAGACCACAGCAGACGTCATATCATTTAGGAACGGGAACCTGAGGCTACAGCTTGCACAACAGCTCACCACAATTGGAAAAGAGTATAGGAAAAATGTCTGATCTTATACGTCTTGATTCCTGTTGCCACATTAAGATGGTAAGGTCAGAATTTGCAGTCAACAACATGAAACATGAATCCATCCTTGGTTTAATAGTTTACCTCAATGTTTATAGACTTTCTTTTACATGAGGGAACCCTTAAAAACATGTCTTTGGGACAATCCTGATTTATTTACTATATTTATAGCTCACAGTACTTTAGTGTGCTGGTCAGCGTAAAGAATGTCACCCTTAGTCACCCTTACAGATCATTGGTGTCAGTTAAACTGCCCTGGGAAGCACACAGGCACATTGCTCAGTATTCAAACATTTGAACATTGCTTCAGCCCCCTCCACGGAACCCTGGCTGGGAAAACTGGGTTAATTTTATGGATTGGGTTTTACATAGCATAATACAACATGTAGCCTGAATCTAGAATTCAGAAGGCATGACTTCTTTAAAACACGATTTTGTAAATGCTCACCAGATATCAGGTTCAACTGTCTCCTGTACTTACTTTGAAGCAAAAAATATGTTTTATGTATTAACCCTGTGTGTGGATTTGACCCCCTTCTAAAACTCATAAAATGTTAAGTCTTCAACACAGAACTAAGCAGAACCAGATGGAACAACATCTTCCTAAATATATACGTTCAGCCTTTCCAGTGATTGCTTTAATTCATTCATTCAATACAAGTGATTGTGCTTAGATTTTTAGATGCTGTGTCATCAACAGAAATACATTTCATGCCTTATGTACTTTATGACAAGTTATATAAAAATGTGAATGGCCAACAGGGTATCTATGGGCTGCTATGTTCCAAATATAAATTTTATATTGCTGCCAGAATACTATACTACAATTTAAAAAAATCAGATTTTGTTTTAGTGTCACCTGGTACCAAACCAACACCCTGTGAACAAAATGCCTCTTAGTAATATTTTATACGTATAACTAAATAAGTATATATAAATAAGTAATAATGTCTGCCAGTGACCCAGTTAAAGTGAAAGTACAGTCTGACATAACATACAACAAAAAACTATCTTCCAACACTTAATTGCTCATGGAGATATGTTACATGCTTTTGTCTTTGTAGGGTCATCTGCCAAACAAAAAAATGAACCCCTATTTCACAGTACCATAGTGCATAGGACAATCATATTGAATAATTAGGTTTTATGCTGTTTAGAGAGAGAGAGAGAGAGAGAGAGAGAGAGAGAGAGAAATCTTTATATGCCACAAATAAAGCATTTTGATTCCATCTATCACTAGTAGGCCTAGTGTGTTTGCACTGCACTTAGAAGCTTATCTTCTCATCTGACACACTTCTGGTTGGCCCAGCCTCTGTAAAAAAAAAAAGTAACATGGTTGTGGAAAATCTATAGGAACATCCTGGAAATTTTGAGTATAGTTCCACTTTATAGGTTTATAAGGTTTATAAACTAGTTACACTCATATACTTGGAAATCGTAAGAATGTATGAATATGGAAGTTTTGATAAACGCTGCTGAAGAAATATAAGGGAACACTGACATCATATATTTTAAATCCGGATGACCAAAATATTCAAGTTGAAAATCTTTTTTGATATACAATGTGTAAAATAGTAAAATAAAACATCACTCCAAAGATCAAACTAAAAAACCTAAATTACTGTGTCATCAAACCTGTGGAAATTTCATCACAACAACAAATAATTTGGCTCAGTAGTGTGTATTGCCCTCATGAACCTGTATGCACTCCCAACAACATGGGTATGAGAATGGCTTAAACTTTAGTATATTTGTGGCTGAAATTTTGTAAGGATCGTAGGAGATCACTTAAAAGTAATCTGAGCATTGCATTGCAAAAAATAGTTGGGTAATCATTCCTCAATGGCTCATAGGGAAACAGTAGTCAAGAAACTATTATATTTATCTCAATGGTGGGCATTGATTTTGTATTGCAAAGTTGTGGTTGTCCATTGCAGCAAATCAGAGACTGGCTGACCTCTTGTAAAGCAAAAATGAAGTGTACAGCTGAGTGAAAGAAAGCTGTCTCTAGTTCATTTTACTTTGACTGTCTCAGATAAACCAGTCTTGCAAGGAGGTGAAAAGTGGAACTGAGTGTACTGTACCTATTGATGTATAGCACAAGTTTGAGAAGAGTTTCCTATTATTTTTAGGACTTGTGCAATGGAAAGACAAATGCTGTATATGAAAGTGAAGGTCAGGGCCTACAAATGGACTCCAGATCCATTTAAGTAGTGTTTCAGCTTATAGGTGCTACATTTACAGACAGCTTGGGACTTATACCCAGTGGCCGGGGTCTGGTTGATATGTAAAATATAAAAGGCTGCAGAGAGACAGAGTTTTGGACAGGCAGGTTTCACTGTTTTATGGACTTTTATGGACAGCTTATTTTCATCTAATATGTTGATATTTAACATTAATATACACAAAAAACTTAGTAAGTGTGTCTTTGGTTCTTTATCAAGTTAGTATGTAGTAACAGTTGACTTTAAAATGCATTTTGAGCTTATCTTTTAAATAGATATACATGTTAATATATTGAGTCTGAAGTTTCTTAATGTTAAAAAGCTTTTTGTGACAGGAAGTCATACATTATTAAAGCAAACAGTCTGTGTATTAGACTATATATAAGACTGTGTACATTGTATTGAGTAAATAAATCCAGTTCCCATCACATAATGACAAAAGCTTCATTCAAAATTAATCTCAATGTATTTCAGATCAAATTAAAAAAAGTTAAGAACATCAACTTTCAAATAGTTTTCTTATTGTAAAATTATATCTGTCAGGCAAATGTATTTAAAGATGCTTCTAGGAACATATTTAGACATTTAAATGGTAACTGCAGATCTGATGTAGCATATATAATTTCTATAGAGAACTGCTTTGTAATTTATAATTGTTAAAAAGATATTTTTATTTTAGTCTATGATCTTTTGAAATAATCAAAAATTGAAAATGGTATTTCCTAGTAACAAAGCCTTTATATTAAAGGTGAGGAAGAACTTAAAATAGCAACAGCAACCATGGCAGTCTAAATCTACACATTGTGGCGACACTATTGTGTTTATGGTGATGACATGAAACTCAAAGCGAAGACATCATAGAAGGAGGGTGTTCTAGAAGTAAATCAACTGCTGAATACTTACTGGATCCAGGCTGAAGTGGGCTATAAACGTGTTTGTGGATAGGGCAACAAGCAGTTGAAGCCTCAACTTAAAAATAAATGGACACTGCACTGGAAATTATATTTCCTCAATGATAAATGTAGGTAGTGATCTTTTCAAGCTTTGACCTATTCACGCATAAGTTAGATGATAGATGGTGTTCCCCAGTGGGTAATAAAGCTTTTGCAGGAAGGATTTGAGAATAAACAGCATTATTATGTCACAATATTAAACTCCTGGGACTAAATGAGTATTTACATGACAGCTGTATGTACCCCAGTGAATTAACAATCATTGTTCATTCTCTACTATCTTTATTTATTGTTAGACATGAAAGAAGAGAAGAGAAAATTTCTAGGTGCCAAAGCTCTCATGATCGCTTAGACAGGCACATCCTCTAAATGCGGAGCATACTTTTCCCAGAAGTATTTGGATTCTATGTTTTTTTTGCACAATACTTTTGTAAGTTACTATGATTTTCATCACTTACAATGCATTTAAATACTTTAAAGTAAATTCTAGGCAGTAAGGAAAAACACATTTTTTACAGCTTTGTAAACATTATTACACAAATTTATGTGCTTTTTTTAATTCAAGTGTTAGTAATAGAATTTGGCCTGGTATCAGCCTATTGCAATCCGTGTATAGAAGAGTTAGGGTGTGAGAAGAGAGTGAAAGAGAGATTTGGGCTAGTGTTGGTCGAATAGCTCACTATTCGATTCGGCAGCTATTCGCTCGAATAGAGCAAAATTATTCGGGTGGTCGAATGTCAAAGTCGAACACCATTAAATTCAATAGGAGGAAAAATTCGGGTTTTTTTCAGCACTGTGTAGAGCTTCTACAGCCTCCAAACAGATGTAAAAAGATACATTATAAAAGGATACATAAAAAGA
>NC_092858.1:124978799-125011913 GCF_032062135.1 Pyxicephalus adspersus
GAATTCGAACAGCCATATTCGGGTCGAATATAGGGACAACCCGAATTCGAACATCAACACTAATTTGGGCACTGTCTAGTCAAAGCTGGGGCAGGTTTAAAAAACTAAGACTTGGAAGAAAAGGAAGAACTGGAAAGTTGAGGCCACCACCAGAGCATAATCTGATAACTATTCATCTTTACATCAAAGTGATGACAAAGGCACAAAAATAATCATTTTTGTTATTTCTGTACTTGGAGGAAGTTCTGATACATACAATGTCCATACAATAAGGTGATGGGTTTTATATGGGAAGAAGAGATCCCAATTCTCTAAACAGACTACGGTAAACCTTAATTTTTATTTTTAAAAAATCTAGTTTGAAGACACACATATCTCAACAGGAAAATGCATACACATCTGTGTTCTATATTATATCTGGATTAGCACGATACTAGGATGGAATATTAGCTGCTAATATCATATTTCTGCAGTCGCTTCAGTTTTTCTGCAGCTATTATGTAAAATAGTAAGGACTTTAGTTTTCACGTTGTCTTTGCCAGCTCCTATTCTGGTGTAATATATATATATATATATATATATATATATATGCAACACAATAACTGGAAATGAGATGATAGAATTATGTATTATTTTACAATAGTAATACTGCCCCTTATGTAGGGTAACTTACTTTGTCGCATTATAACTTTTCAGTTTTAGAGAGTAAGGCTATGTTTAGTTAAGAGCTGCATCATTAACTGCTCCTAGGCACTAGTTGGTTGGCGATAGGTGACTGGGAGTACTAAGGACAGGAACTGCTAGGTATTTGCAAACATTTGTGCTGTCGTTTGCTTGCTGTTGGAATTGGTGCATATTTTATCTAACATATTTCATCTTTCAATATGGAATTAAGTAATTTTTGGAAGCGTTTGTACTGGGTTACTGCTCTTGGACGCTGCATGACAATGCTACTTCAAAGATCTGAAAAAATATTGTTCTATTATTAACTTTGTTTAGTGGAGTGGCTAAATGCCACACTGGTACCGCTTTAAAAAACTTCTAGTCAGAACAAGTTGATTGAAATAATACAAAACAATCAACTGACTGACTTCACACACAGTTGAACTGATTTTCTAAAACCTGTGCACATACACAGGTACAATTATTATGGGCAAACAACCATATGGGATCCTTTCAGTATTTACCATGCACCTACAATTCATGTAATTAGGTGCTCCATGCTTGGATCTGTTAAATTTACTAAAACACATTCTCTAAAGAGCACTAATTACAGCTTACAAACATACTAAAACTGGTAAAAGTGGTGGTGTGTCTAAAATAAAAATTGCATTTTCTAAAACATTATTAAATCTGATTAACCACTGCTATTTTACAATCTCATTTCACGATTTGCTATGAAGTCAATATTAATACTAAAAGTAATTTTAGGTACCGTCTGTTACTTAAGGCACAGTACATATTGGTGTTAGGGTCTTCTCAGGCAGGTACCATAGGATCAACCGAGACGTGGAGTCTAAGTGTCACTGCAAGGCTTGTAGCTTTGGCCTTGTAGCCTTAGAGGCTGCCCAGCTTTTTGCTGCAAGGTGTCACCAGGCCAAGGCTATCCTACCTGAGGAGGAGGGACAAAGGTGTGGAAACAGGCAGTGTCCAGCAGACAAGAGAGGGAAACTGTGGTCGAGTCAGAGCTGATGTAGTCCAAGGTCCAGGCAAATAACTAGGGCCTGCAGCAGGCAAAGCTTGATCCAGTTCCAGGCAAATGGTCAGGGCAGAATAGCAATAGTGTACAAATGGTTAGTAGTGATGTAGCTGGTGTAAAGTCACAGCACCAGCTGTCATTATAACATGTTATAAAGATAAGGAAATGGAAAATGTTCTGTAGTCCTAGCAATTTTCTATCCTATGGGGACCATATTGGTCTCCATACACTACAAGAGTAGGCACTGTCATCCTAAGAGTGCGGTCCAACTGCAAGATCATTGAAATGATAATGAATAGAGCTTTCTTGTATTTAATAAATGCCTTCTAGGGAAACCGTTGTTGCTTTAATATGAGATAATATGCAGAGGCTTAAAGACAGGCTGATAAGTGATTTCGACCATAAAATAACTTTTAAAGGATGTGTCTGGTGTTGAAGTCTAGGTATCCATGCAACTGCCCAAGACATTTCCTTGGTACAAGAGAATTTACAATAGTTTTACTATGTGTGCTTTTATTGATTTTGTACCTTTTACAGGTTAAGAAACATTGCAGAGTTGCTCTTAATTACACTAATGCTGAGCAAGAATGGGATTACTTGTCAAATTAACAATTTGCATGATCAACAATCAGCAGCAGGTAACTTCATGCTGACTACTAACAACACAAGAAGTAAAACAACCATCCCCTAAAACCTCTTTTCTGGTCTTTCTTGAAAATAAAAAACATAAATGTGGCACATGCAACTCATTAAGGTAAATAATAGGCTTAGACAGATAATTTTCTTTTCAAAATGAACAAAAAAAACCCCCACAACCTTATATAATCAAACTTGAAACAGAAATAGCACCGCTTCTACAAGTCCTTGTGTCAAGGAAACAGTGCAATGCTGAGCTTATTGTTATGAGTGGCTGGAACTCCCTCTTCACTGAAATAGCACCGCTACTACAATTCCCTGCGTCTATAAAACAGTCCAATGCGGGGCCATGCATAGGCAGAGAGGCCTCTGGTCTATAGACGCGAGTGATGCCGCTACTACAATTCCCGGCATTACTTGCGTCCATAAAAAAGTCCAATGCGGGGCCATGCAAAGGCGGGGAGGCTGCTGGTCTATGGACGCCAGTGATGCCGGGAATTGTAGTAGCTGTGCTATTTCAAAGCATCGGCAGGCCAGCTGCAATTCATATTAAGGATTCCTTTGGGGGCCAAAAAAAAGGACGTTGCAGACCAGAGTAGGCCCTCGGGTCAGAGTTTGACACCCCTGTTATATGGGACTCTATAATTAGAAGCATTTGCTGAGCTGCAGGGATGACAGGCTGGGGAGCACTGAACAGTCAAGTGAATGTCATTTGGTTATGGAGGTCTTTTCACAAGCACTCCCATTTTGCAAAGCAACAGCGTCTCTTCAACATAATTGCTTGGTAAATGGAAAACTAGTGATGATATCTAAATCAATTTAGAACATCACCGCTGTAAGACAATAAAATATAATTTTTTAGTAAAACAGCTAAATAAAGTTGATATTCAAACATTCCTAGCAGCTAGACAGGTGACACACAGGTGTCACATTTACACCTCAATTCTTACATAAATTCTCATCATTTTCTATCAAATATTACTTTGCTAAGTGAATAGTCTTAAGTGAATAGTCAACAAGACATTTTTGTATATTTAAAAACAGGGTTATCGTCTTTAACTCTAAGTAGTGACCTGATGTATCTATTACTCTCTTTACTTTTTGACATAGTTTATAACCTTGACCTTTGATTTATTTACGCGTTCTAATTATTCTTAATCTTAATTAAGTGTCCAATGTATTATAATAAAAATAATATATATTGATATAAAATAACATATTAAATTGCTTTGATACTTAAACCTAGGATACTAGACTTATGACCTAAATCCATTGGACTATGAGATATTGATTACTATTGCCTGTACATTTTTTATAATGTTTATGTTTGTTAAACTTGTATTAGTTTTTTAATCGTGTTTCCAAGTACGTGCATATTTTGTGGTGAGTCTAGTTTGAATATTGTAAATGTAGTCATCATTGGCTTTGCTTTAATCTAAAATGATTGGTTTGAAAAATCTTAATCTTATCCATGGTGTCTTCCAAGGTTGCCAACTCATCTTCTGCATTACTAACATATTTAAGTTATACACATTCCATGGTTAATTAGATTCAGTCAGTGCCTTAATTAAACCTAATCAGCCACATACTCTGTTTAATTCATATGTGTCATTAATTAAAGGGATGAGTTAGCAACCCTGCTGGCTGATGAATTTGTTTTCTATAACTTGTTCTTGATTGTGTGTTTGTGACAACTTATCAGACATCGTTATTCATCAGTTTGTAACAAGTAAAAAAAAACATACAGCCGGATCTCTATAATTAAATAGAGGCACTGACATATAAAGCACATCAACCCATAACTGTGTGCCTGAGAGTTTCTAAGTGTAATTAAACAATTAGTTGAGGTAAACCATTAACACCAAGTCTATTCTGCCACATAGTCAACCACAAAGGGGGTCAGAGTACAAGTGTTACGATCCCCCTTCTGCCAGGATAACCCTGGGGTGTGGAATCTAAGCGACACCTGGTCTCTACTGGAGCACCCCATGGGAGCCTACTGATTAATGGGCACTTTGCTGCAAGGTGCTGCCAGGTTGTGGCCCTCAGGGTCACCAGAGGGGGGATCGGGCAAAGCTAGGCTTCTGTGTGGAGACAGCCAGAGAGTCAGGCTTGATTATGAAATGCACCACAGGAAAGCTGGCCTCAGTGGAAGGTCAAGGAGAGTGTCAGTCAAGTTTTCATTGGTAGCCAGGCAGAAGGTCATGGCAGGGAGCAGGCAAGGCTGCCTTAGAAGGTGTGAGGGTCCGCAAAAGGTTAGAGAAAGGTGCAGTCTACTAATGCACTGAGGAGAGTCCCACATGCTATGGAGCTGGTGCAAATTCACAGCACCAAACATTGAATATAGCCTCTGCCCCTCTAAGATGGCCTGGCCTCCGAAGCTGTTTTTTACAGGGATGTAGCTTCACTGCTATGGCTGTCAGGGCAGGGGGCATGGCAAGGGAGGGGAACTGTCACAGGATCCTCCAGGTAAGCTGACAACAATGAAGTGTTCCTAGCAAGATGTATTAGTCTGTCATTTGCAATCCCTATTTAATGTACAGCGCTGCGTAATATGTTGGCACTATATAAATCCTGTTTAATAATAATAATAATAATAATAAAGATGAATATTTATTAATAAGCACTGCTCCCAGGCCTGGATGAAAGTGGTTTGCATGGACAGTCGTAAACTCTGGTGGGTTAGCTAGAATGTTAGGGTTAATAGATGGTTTAAGGGTTTTCATGAACAAAAGGTTGTTAGTGAGAGGAACCATATTTTAGAGTGAAGTTAATGAGAAAATGCAAAGAACAATTATCCTTTATATATACATTTTTCCTTAAGCCATATTTTGTTGGTTTTGATTAGTAGACCCCTGTTGGCCCCTTGTTGGAGCAAATTAAACCATGTTTCACATGTTTTTTGCCTTTCTCTGGATCATCTGTTCAACTCATCATCGTTAAATTCATATTCTTTTTTCCTATGTTACCATGTAACCAAGATGTAAAAACAGCAGGCCCAAAATAGGGTAATAGTGGCATCTCAGACAGGGGTTTAGATCTTCCGATTTCAGGTACTCATATTAATGAAGAATAGTGATTGTCACACTTACCTCTTCCTTCCTAAAGCACATACCCGTCTCTACTGCACAAGCGGGCAGTTCTGACTCTGGGTGTGCCTATGCTAGCAAGCTTTATCAGCTTCGCCAGCCAATCAGCAAATAGCCTCTTAATCACCCCTGGCTATTTAGCTAGCTCACACACAGCACTCTGTGTTCGTGCAACATGTCTCTATTGTGCTGCACCCTTAGTTCTGTGAGCTAGTTCCTATTCACCTGGTGCCTAATCCAGTGTTTCCTCTGTCCAGCTCCTTCATTAACTCCTCGTTGTCCAGTCTGTTGGTTTCCAGCCAACTTCCCTGTGCTGTTCCAGTGTTCCTGTCAGTCTGTGGATATTCCTGAGTCACCTGTGCCTTCTGTTGCTTCCAGTGTCTCCTGTGTTCCCTGTGGCCCCTGTGTCACTATATCTGTCCCCTGGATCCCTGGCAATTGAGCCCTGGCGTGTGACCTGACCTCTCTTGCTTGCTGTCTGCCTCAACTCTCTTTCTGCTTTGTGATTTCATACCTGGTTTTGCCCACCTTGGTGTGCCCAAGGACTGCAACCTGGCATTAACCAACAGCGCAACATCTTCACCATCACAAGCTCTGGAGAAAACCTGGTTACTGCTTAGACTCTGCGCCTTGGCCCTTCTCAAGGCTCACACCACCTTGGTGCAGGCTGTAGCGCCCCCTGGTCTGGTGGTCCTGTCTCTCCGTGCATGACAGTGATTACTTTGAATTGACAACGGAATCTCCTTTGTTGTCTTCTCTATTTGCTGATTTTTTTCTTGCAAAGGTTTGTGAGGTTGCTATCTTTGCCACTTTGGATGGACCCTGGCAAGTGCATCATGGTGTGTGTTTTTTACCTTTTATAAATGCTATAGTTATTGATATAGAAATAACATTGTGGCCTAAATATTTATATCAAACAGAATATTTAGGGAACATGGTAACTAAGAGCAGGTGTTAACAGTCTGGTAACAGCCCTAAATTTATAGATCTCTTGTAGTAACTGTACAGATCTCCAAATGTTTGCAACTTTCTGCCTTTTAATCCTGTCCAAAAAGCTTTAGTAAATAATTCTACAGTCTTTGAAAGCAATGTTTATCATTAGTAGATTCTATCTGTATAAAGTGATACAAATTTGATACACCCAGAAAGGTAATAAAAAGCATAATCAAGTCTAACTGCTTTCATGTGATAAGAAATACAGAGCATCCCACAGCCAAAGCAGTTAATGTACACCTGCCACACCTCAAGATCAACAGATATTTGGAAAAAGGACAGAAAAGGGGACATTAACGACAGTATATGAGTATATATATCCAAATAAGGTACAATTATATTTCTGTGCAATACCAATATTTTTGTAAAAAAACATCCTCTACGCATTTCAGAGATCTGGCCCACTTCTTCAGGAGGAGTTAAATCTATAATTCAAAACTAATTTTTCAGAGTTACATACATTGGCCCTGTCAGGAAACACTTTTCCTGTGTGTAGAGGCTCAGGTGCTTCCGCCAGGACTGCGGAACCACCCGAGCCATCTTGGTGTAGGGAACACGAGCACTCAACAGGACAAACACAACATTTCAAATTTGGACCTGCGTGCTTTAATGGATTTAGGGATTAAACTTTAATTACATCATACGCAGATGATAATGAATAATCACTTGCATGGAATTGAGGCAGTATTAGAGAATTTGTTTGATGTCCAATGAGCACTGTACTATGGGGTTTACCACCGATATATAAATGTTGGCTGTAGAATTTGAATTAAACTTGAGTAAAGGTTGTATGTGATATTGTTTGAGGTGAACTTTTTTGACATTTTGAGGACACATTTAGTAAAATGATGCAATTTTGGCTTTAAAGTCCCTTTTTCTGTCGTTTTTCCAAATATCTAATTGCTCTCATGTTAATAGTATACACTAGCTGCTAAAGTATACTGTATACATAACATTTCTAGCTCAAGTTACAGTCAACTGTCCACAACTCACTTTAACCATTTTCCTACTCTAGGCTGGTTCCCAATTGAACTCTGTGTGGCCTAGCTGATGTTCTAGTTTTTACAGACAGTTTTCACAGACCTCCAATATCATAATCTAATGAAACAAAAAATGAGTATGCTCAATTGTCTCTGAAACAACAGATGTTTATAGAACTATTGTAATAAAATACAATTTTTACAATAAAATACAAACCCAATATGTTACTATGAATGAAAGAGTGTGCACAGGTTTATAGGACATAAACCCAGAACAACCTGCACAGCACATACCTATATCAAACTCCCCCCACATCATGTGAATACTGATTAATTATCCTATTGGAGCTTGCATTAGGCAGTCTTCTATTGGCACATGGGGGGCAGCCTCATGGATCAGTATAATGTGTTTAGGAGGCATAAGAAGCTGATACGTTTATCGCTATCAGCATTTAGCCAAGGTGAGGGGCTTTGGAAATTTGGAAGACTGCTGCAGGTTTTTTTAATTCTCATGGCAGATTTTGATTTAGTTTTGTCAGACCAATAATTTTTCCCTCCAACATGTTTAGAGAAGATGTGTATTTTGTTGCTCTCAAACAAAAGAGGGAACAACTCTGATTCATTGCAAATATAGTTTTAGGTCAGGGAAGGCCTGAGACTCTCCTATCCAAATTGGTGCCACATTAAACTTTAACCTGAAAGTTCTTCATACCTAACACATCTTGGTTCTTTCATTGCTGAAGCTCCCTTCTTTGTCACCTGAAACAGCAATGACCAGAAAACACTTCTACTACCACAAAGTGACCCTGCGGGGTGGTCCATGTGTCCCATAGCTGTAGTGAATTATAGAGGAATAGGGAAATCAAGTGAATCTTGCACCAATGTGTTTATTGCCTATTGTTTTAATAGTAGTTCACTAATGGCCTGAAATTTTCTTTAAGGATCCTTAATACATAATACAATCCTAGATCACTGGACTGTTGCTTTCTTGGTCCTTTCAGCTATTGAAGATGCAATTCTATTTTACATTTGTGGCATGTATGAAAATTGTACATTTTTCAGAACAGCAGACAAGTAATCATTATACAAAGCACACAGGAGCTATAATAGAGAAAGGCATGATTCAAAGGGTTTATTTTTCAGGTTATGCTGAAGGAGACAGTATTGATTTGTTACTTTTGGAAAAGTCAGTTTCTTTTCCAGTACAGTTGTAATTGTTTCAGAAGCCTTAAGACAGGAAAGAAGGCGAACATATCAATCACAAAACCTCAATACTCCTTTTATCTCACAGATCAATAAGGAGATGTGTAGCTAGCACATTATCTTCAATGCTTTTATGAAGCAGCTAAATTTACTCTCTGGGGCCTGTGTCTTTCAACAGCATGGAAGACAAACAGTTTGAGATGTTAATCTGCCAGATATACGGCTTCTAGCTCTAGGTCCACTATAACATCAGGTATAATGATTTAGAACAGATTAGGCCATTTCCCTACTGTGTGATATTAATTGTTTCCTTCATACTCTATCAATTACTAATGCCCTTTTTATTCTCCGTTGCAGAAGCTGAGACGTCAGAGATTGTCATATATGATAATTGAGTGTAGGACACCAATGTATATCTCTTCATAAGATTGAAGTTATAAATAAAGTTCTTCCTGTTAAGTAAGTTGACCCTATGATATGGAAAGAAAAGCCCTCTTCATTGATATTCATAATATTTTATGCACTAGCCCCTTGGAGATAGAACAAAGGGGACATGCTTGGTGCATTAACGTAGTACAATCAACATTTACCAGAACTAAAGCTGTCTTTCAAAACTCTTTAGAACATAACAATATACCTTTTGAATTGTTACTTTCTGTGAGTTTAACAAATAGCAAAACAATGCTATCTTTTTCTGTAAATTATTAATACTAATGAACTAAGGCAGACATGATTGTAGTCCAGCCAAAAGTGGTATATGTTCTACCCTCAGTAGTAAGCATAGTCAGGGTGAGTAAGAATGCTATCCACAGAAATACCACGTGCAAATAAAAGAAACAGAAGCTTAAAAAATGAAAATGATGCCAGCTACCTCATCCATGAATTGGTTACCTGAAATATATTATTTTTTTTAAGATAATAAAAGACTAAGATATTATTAAGATATTAAAGACTCATAGAAAATTGATTATGAATGGAATACCAAAAAAAAAAATGATTGGACACATACAAAAATGTAAGTTTCTCTTATATTTCTGTGACAGGTTCCACAGCTTTACTCACTATTTTATGTGTAAAATAGGATTGAAGATTACCCTTTAGAGTATTTTGAGCCCAGTTCTGTTGCTTCTTTTGAAGTTTTCTACTAAATCATCTAGAAAATTATGAAATATTTGGATTTTTAGATTGACACTAAAAATACAGATCATAGATCTTACAGATCTACAGATCTTACCGCCCAGCATGCACTTTCATTTGGGACAACCCTTGTATCTATCAGGCCCAAAGTTAATAGAGTAATTTTCATTTCCATTTGAAATGGTCCAATGCTCCCAATCTGAGAGGAGGCTTACACTTTCCAGAAAATCAATAGTTTCATAGCACTATAGTCATAAAATCGCCATACCATTCCAGAACTGGGTAACAATAGTATATAGGTCTTTTTTAATCACAGCTATAGTGAGACCAGTAGACATGTCTACTGGTGCTAGGAGCACACTGGGACCTGTTGGGTACAAGAATAATGAAAATAATATGCCTATAGTTTGTGTACTCCATTCAGAATAACCACAAATATTTTAATGATGCTACATACAAATGCAACATACAAACAACAAACAAAGCCCATGTACATGAGCCCTACTAGTATAGTTACACACAGCACTTGAAAATTACCTTGATATGTTCAGTTCATAGGTGGCTGAAAATCCTTGACACTAGCTATACTACCTTAGTATTATTATTATATATCATCCATTCTCCAAACATTTTCCATAATCTATCATCCACTGCTTAAAAGCACCTCCTCTTTTAATAAGGATATTTATGTTCTTATGGGCAAAGGATTTGGTTTCCTCTACACCAGGGGCAGTTGAGATTTATGAGTATTCTGTTTAATCAATAGAGTCATTTTAACTCATAAATAAAGCTACAGTTACAGTGTTAAGAATACATTTTTGTAGGAATCATACAAATATTAACTGGGTTGTAAAACCACTATTTCACCTGTGCAGCGATTATGTATATTATAAGCCCATAAACCCCAAGCCCTACTTACAGATTACCTTAGCACTGGCATTAGAGGTTATCTTTACAGTAAGGATATGTTTAAATGTTTTAATATGCTTATATTATTATACTTTTATTAAACTTACCATTACTAGATTACAATCGCTGTTGTTCATTTTCCTATTTTTTTTTTATTCTGATATGCACATTTTTTTGAGCGTAACAGTAGGGCTAAGCTCCCTGGTATTTATAGGTGTTTTTATATTTTTTGGTAAACATGCTTTTAACAATAATTGCTGTGGTGGTCAAAGACTAGAAAAAACCTTGAACAAAGTTAGTGACTATTTTTAAAATGCAAAGAGATTGCCCAGGAATACCACTTTGCATAATGTTATTGATTTTTTCATTCATGTGGTGAATTATTTTTTAAAGCTCCTGTTTAACTCGGTAAGCTTATATTATTTTTAATCAATATGGAGTGTAGAGTTACCTAACAATACTGAAGAACATCCGGACTGGGAAGAAGGGAAAAAACAGGTGATAAAAGTAGTTTGTACAGCAGTATTGTTGTGCAGCAAACTGGTCTGTGTGTCTTGTGACCTGACATGTGGGGCAAAGAATGGAGCTAACTTATACCTTTGAAAGAATTAAAATGAAGGTGCCACCATGTTCTTTCAAACTTTTTTTTTAATACTATATGTTTGGTATATCTAATAGCATTAAACACTGTGATACCAATTTTTTCTCCCCATCTCTGTTATATAATTCTGTTGCTCTTTAGGTTTCCTAAGGTGTTTGGCTATGTATGGGTTCTTCTGTCTTTGTGTTGTTGTTTCAGATTGTTAAATTTGTTCTGTCACCTTTTTACCACTCAACCTTTACTTGGGATACTTTGTGATAGATTATGAACTGCAGAAATGGTTTAAATAGTTTGAACTTCATGGCTAAACCTTTGGTTTGAGCTTTGTATCATCATCATGGCCAACACTATGAAGGTCAGTCAGTACCATGTAAACAATCAATGAAGGCCACAGATAAAAATACAAGATGATGTTCATCTCACAAGGGCAAATCAAGAATATTTTAACTCAGGGAATGGGGCAAAGGATAAGAAAAAAGTCTACTTTATTAAATGATTTTTAACCATAAAATCCCTATTTTTTTTAACATTCTCACCTTTTCACCCTGCATGATTCTCCAATCTCCTTGGAATAATGCTATTTACCTGGCCGAGTTATCTTTCATTCAAAGTTGCAAACTGTTCGATATTTTGCAACACTGTACTGATATGTGAATATGTGTAAATTGCAGTAAAATGTATTTTGCTGTATGATAGTGTTTCTAAATGAATGATCACATTTATAAATGGGTGTTGCATTGTGCTGCCTCTATTGTTAATCACACGTAGGATTCACTGTTTTTGTTCTATGAAAATCTGGGTTTCTATACTGCGTTTACCTTTCAGTATCTGTCCTTATTCTGTAATCAAAGCTTTACAGTACAATCTTGCATCCTGGATCTGTTTTTTGGCATCTACTCCTATTTGCTAAGTGCATAGCAAACCTTCTATCAACATGTTTTTTTACAATGCACATCTCAGTGACCCTGCCCAGCAAACATATCACCTACACCCAGTTTTGATGCAAGTTGAATTGTTGGCACATCGAGCTTAAAGTTTTGCATGGAAAGTTTAACCCCATAAATTATTACCAGAAATTTTAAATCTAATATATGTGTTGAAAGATTAGATGAAGCTGTGTCCTTACTGAAAACAGGAATCTTCCTACTGAAGCACCAGGGAGGCTCATAGACACCTAGGGGCTGATTCACTATAGGAGAAGTAAATGCCCACTTAGGAAAGGTACCTTTGAATTTCCATTTTTTTTAAATTCCACCTGCACATATTTTGGTATTTGAACACAGTTACAATTTATTAGGTGAACATTCTCCATTATGTAGAAAAATGGTGGATAAAGACCATAAAGATTTTATACTGAAATATTACATCGCTCTTTATCTGTAGCAATACAGTCTTTTTATGGGGTGATAATAGAGTACTAAATCTTTAAATTGTGTTCTGCATACTGCATGAGATATCTCAGGATAGGGATACACATTTTAGGAGACAAATTCAAATAAAAGGTGACACCTCATTTTGAGAATAAGGATATAATTGTTTAAGAAAATATCTTAGGAGGAATATCTATGATTTGTGCAGTGGAGCAGCTCCAGTTTACTTTGTGAACATAAACATTCTAAAATATAAAAAAAAGAACAGCAGGCATGTGGACAACTCTAAATTGTGATATATTCAAGCTTTTTTCTCACAATCAGTCTTTTACCTATTTTACTTAAAGACTTTTTTTAGGCAAAAACTACATACTGTTTACAAGTCCTTACCTCCCACTGCTATATAACCCATCCAACACTTTTTTTTAGTTTTCCCTACCTTATGAGGGAAGATATACTCAGCTTAATCCAGGGGGAGTGCTGATTCAGCACTGAAGATGTATCCATTCCAGCTGGTCCCCACTTATCCTTTCTTGCTAATGTTATTGCTGCAGTGCCCTCTTCTGTATATTGAGAGGACCCACCACTAGACAGAAAAGAAACAGTGTCTACTTCACAGTGATCTGGACACTCAAAAACATTGTGAGTAGTTTACAGCAGAAGAGGGAATATGCATCTACGGATTTAGGCCAGTAAAGGAACAAGGAACACTACTGCGGATAAAAGCTGAGGACTATATGGAACAGTTCTATTCAGGACTAGGTGGCTTTGGGTTTTCATAAATGAGAAGAAGTATTTTGATTCCAGGTTTCCTGGACAAGACAGCTACCTGGCTTTCTATCACCAAGGTAGAATCAAACTATTTGGGGTTCAGTGTAAATGTAAAATAGCATTGCAGATGATAAAACTAAGAGCAAAGTTCGGTTTCTGTCCCAAGAATAAAAGTACTAGATCAGCCACTGCCGAGTCTCCCTACAATATTCCTAACCCTACTGATTACAAAAATGGCATTGAATAGGTCTATTTTCTTTATCTTCTTTAGTTCTATATTGGCTATACTAAAGAATGAAAGGAAGGGGTCTTTGTAGGCTAGCTAGCTACTGGATACTGTACAGTAGAATTGTGACAAACATACTGTTATAATATAGTGTTGACAGGATCAGAGCTATTTATTTTATATTCAGGTCTAACAATTTATTGATTATATGTTAACAAATCATTATTCAACACAACTTTTTCAAGGTGTCCCACAACTCCTTATTTTGGCCACAGCTCCTTATTTTTTTACGGTGTTATATCAAGCACTTCTTCACCATCATACTAGAAGAAAATCCCAGTGAGCGTGGAACCTCCACACGGCAGGCTGGAATTTTAAGCAAACCCATCTGGGAATGGATATCTAAACTGCCTAAAATGTGTTGTTTTATTTAGTATCTAATGATTAAAAAAGAATATGTTAATCTGCAAAACCAAACTCAAATAAATAATTCACAATGTTATTCATATTTCATATATATGAAAAAAAACATTAACAAAACAAAAATTTATAAAAAAAATTATCCAGGTTCACTAGTAATCAGTGGATTCAACTCTTCTGCAAGGTCATAGCCTTAAAATTCCACTCCGTTGTTGGGTCCGAGATGAAAAGAAACATGCTGAAATGGCTTTTCTTCATATTGTAGAAACAGCAGTTTATCCTACAATTTATCATATTTAGACAATGTTTTGTAAGCAATTTTTAGTATGGAGAATTAATTAAAATGCACAGTATTGTTATGTACATATGATGGTTGACTCCAGGAAAAGCTATAGGCGTAAATTTTTACCTTACCTGCTTACCCAATTAATTTTCAAATGTTTTACTGTAAAATAAAGTCATAGAGTAACAATAAATCCTTTGTATGAACAAAATAAATTTTTAATACATAGTACATTCAAGTTATTATTTCATTATTTTTTCATTGTATGTAAAATTTGTATGTCTTTTGACAAAATGGAGGGAACCCTGTATCGTAAAAACTGGATGTGCTAGCAAAAAATTAGCAAAAATTAGTAAAAAACAAGTGTATAATCTAACTCAACAAAAACTGCATTTCCCAGTGTTATCATTTAGAATAGATGAACAGGCAGCATAGGTAGAGACAAGTGAGAAAAATATGTAAAAGATAGGCTGTGAATATATTAGGAAGAAGGGTTTGAGAAGAAGAGAGAGTCCTAGGGAGGCAGCATTTTAAATATTCAAATAGATAGCAAAAACCTATCAAGATTTTGAGATTGGAAATAAGTTGTTCAGGGCTGCCAAAATACCCTGTTTATTAGAATTGCTGTTAACTTCAAAAATCATGTTTGCTAGGTCTTTTGGGCAGTGCTTTGTAGGGGTTTACCTGGAGTATTTTTTTAAAGAACTGCTGAAAAATCAGGTTGTAAGCAATGGGTGATAGGGCAATAACACCAGCATACATCATGCTGGTCTGAGAGCATCCTTGAAGCATATCTGGACTTCACTAGCAGGATGTACAGGTATTTGTAGAACTTTGCAGGGGAACTAAACCATAATTAAATTGTAAGCATTGTGTTTGCTTTCAATACTGTGCAAGATCATGGCATATTATGGGTTTACCCTGAATCTGACTGGTTAATGTAGTGAACATATAAAAAATGAGTAATATTCTCATTAAGTTATATATAAATCAATCAAATGCAAAATGCAAATTAACACTGTCTTTTTGTTTTTCTTTAATTTTCCCTAAATAGTCAGATGAAACTGTGTTTTATAATGTTTTACTGTTTGTAAGTATAACTGAAGTATAACCCAATATTTTTTTGAATTGAAAAAGCCATAAAAACGATTCCTGGTTTATCTTTGGATCACATTAGATGGTGCTGTGCCCTCATGTAAAGTGTGTAACAAACGCTTGCAGTGTAAGTTTGTTAAACACTTTCATAAAGGCACATCACTATCTACTGGTGGCCAACAATATTGCACAAAAGAATAAAAAGGTACCAGACTGAACCCATGTGATTGAATTTTTTCCCCCTGTTGAGTAAATGTTTTAATAAATAACACACTAAGAGTGCATTTAATCACTTTAATTTAATTTTAATTTAATTCTTATCATTACTGTTTTGAGTGTTAGCAGTGACAGTTGCATTATGTGTCCTAGGTTTATACCAGAATATAATTAATAATTTAATTATACCAGAGTCAATGGGCCTGATTTATTAAAGCTCTCCAAGGCTGGAGAGGATACACTTTCAGGGTGATCCATCAAACCTGGAATGGATTTCCTAAAAGTTATTTGCTATGTGTTAGCACGTGTTTTCAGTCCTGGACCAGATCCATTGCAGGTTTGCTGGATCATACAGCTTCACTGATAAATGTGTATCCTCTCCAACCTTGGCCCAATATATTTTTCCAGTTATTTTTCAGGTAAAAGTAGGCACCTCAGTTTATAGTTGGAAAGGTTTATATTTAAATATATTCAATATATATTATAATCAATGCATCCAATGCAGCTATGAAATATGAAAACTAATTTGGTTTGCAAACTGTTACTCATCAAAATTTGTTTATCAGAATTTCTGTTTGCATTTGGCGAAACACTACTAGGCCTCAGGAAAGTGAAATAATTAGATAGGAAAGAATATAATTACTTTCTCAAAATCATTCTACTATTTATCACTGCCCTGTATGTTCAATCTGTTACAAATTGCTCATACAATAAAGGGATCTAAGCAATAATTACATTCCATTTGAAATAATACAAATTACAGCATTTCAAAAGATATCTTTATGACTGTATTGATCTTTTAAATGTGCTCACAGTGTGGCTGAAAAAGGTCACATTAATCTATAAATATTCCCTTTTCATTTATATGACTAATTAAATAAAGCACTGTAAATTTACTTTTGCATAGAATTGTGGATTTCCTAAGAAAAAATTTGTAATAAGATAAACTGAAATACTGAGGTATCATTCTGCCCTTTTATTGATTGGTTTTGATTTACAATAGAAGTAGGGACTGTTCACTTATCAAAAGCAATGTTTATTTTCAAAACTTTTTTAGTAAAAACTATTGGAAGCTGTGTTTACTTTAAATACCCAACTAAGCATAAGTATAATAATGGAAAAAGAAAATGTTTGCCCCTGCATATGATTGGATGATTCTGATGACCAATAATGGGACATCACTTAGAGTAAATATATAGCTATGTCAAAAAAGCTTTTCCAAACCAGCTGATAAATTTCTACTATATATAACCACCTTTATGAAAATCACAATTATAATAGATTTTTCCATTATCTCTAGACTGCTGAGCCAAAGATTAGCCTTACAGACTCCTCCGAGTTTTCTTAGGTAAGTTTATAATATTCGGATTATGTAGGGTAGTAATGATTAGGATGAGAATTTAAGTAGCACAAAGTATTTCCATACAGACATAAATGATGATTTAGTAGATTTGTGTCGTACATATTATGAATTTTTTAAACTTTTGCAGACTAATGCAAACTGTTACAGGGATGGCTTAATCTTTAAAGTTGAATTCCAGGCAGAATTTGCAAAACTATCATATCAATCCTCTCCCTCTCTTATTTCAAACTCTTTTTTTTTTCTTTTTTTGTTCCTTTAATTACACTTACTTTTATAGCCAAAGGAGTAAATTATAGTAATAGAGTCAATAGCTTTGTAGTCTACTAAATTCCTGTGTGTCTGGGTGGGATGTGCAACATTTCCCTTCTGGCATGTGTAGATGCAATTAATTTAACAGTGCTTAATAGCTTATAGTGCAGGCAATCGAGAGTACTGGGATGGGGAGGATAGGGCTAATGATGTGGTGGTCCATCAGCCTGGAATGATTGATGTATTCCACTGTAAATTCCAGCATGGTAAAGAACATGTATTACTCTACTTTCAGACAGCACAAAACTCCCTTTAAATGGCCAGACAACAACGTTTTGGCTGGAGTTTGGCTTTAAAAATAATTTACATTAAATCTGCTTTTGAGGGTCAGTTTGAACATGTAGATGAAACTGGAGCAACTATGGAAATAAAAGAATTGGATACATTGTCCAAATTATTTTTCCCTTGCAAGTCTGCAGTTAGTTGAAGCTGAATTTTGGGGTTTTGATTGTTTTGCCTATATATACTGCACAATACCTCATTCCTTTCTCCCCAGCAGTCAGCAATCTTCTCCACTATCTGATGATCCCATGGTGTTGTGGTATCCTCCACATGTAGAGTGTCAATGGATATCATAATGCTGGAGAGCTGCAACTAGTAATGCAGGGAACAGGAGTGGTTTCAATGGGCCTGATTTTTTAAAAAAATGTGCGTCAGCAAGTTCTTTTCCCGCGAGTCGGGGACGGAGTTCTAGTGAACTCGCCTGCCGGTTCCCTGCAGAAATGAGCAGATCTTGAATACCCCAATTAAGGCGATTAATTTTCAGCTGCGCGATTCAGCAGGAGATGTTAACCTCAATGGTGAGGTGATAGCAATTGATTAGCGCACACCAGCGCCGAGTTCTGTGGCCATCTCCAGTCCATTTTACAGGTAAGTTTGAATCTTTAATGCATGAAATTTTTTTTTTTTATGTTACATTCTACTCAATCACAAACTTGCTTCATTTATAGTTACATTTGTTGCACTTGTTGTTTTGATTGTTTTCTTTTGGTTGCAAAATTGCAAACTAATTTCTATCAAGCTGGATATATACTAAGTAGCACTTTCTAATATGTGAAAAAAATATGTGAACAAACATTTGTGACCTGATAAAAAATTAATTCTAGTTTGACTTTAGAGAAATCAAATATTTTAGTAAAATCTTACAGCAACCTGGAAATCAGCTTTCAAATACATTTTGTTACATGTTCTCTTTAAACACATCCAAAAAAACTGGTCAGACATGAACATAATTAATTCTGAGGTGTTTATGGAAAAAAACAAAATGAGTAATAAAAAATTAACACACTTTAGTGAAAAAGCGGACAAATACAATTGGGAAAATATTTAACTATTTTAATAAGTAGACTGTTTTTTGTTTTTTTTTTTAATTGTGATTTCCCCTAAACAAAACTATCATCTAAAAAAGCTAGTTCTCTTACTATTGTACCGATCCACTTGCTTCAGTACATTAAATCCCTGATGAGTGTATTTGGATTTTTTTCTGGCATACATACAATTCCCAATTCAGAGACTAAAATCATTGAAGCCAGTAGGTCAGCCTAACATCCAGGCAACTAGAATTTTCAGAATTAGGTCAGCACTGGCAGACCTTGTATTCTCCCATGACAGGTTACCTTTTAATCATCTTTAACTGCTGTTGATCACTGCCTTTCAATCTTGTTATTGAAAATAATACCTCTGAAGATGTGATTAACTTGAAAAGAGAGTCAGCTTTAACTGGCATCCAGTGATTGCTAAGAAAATTCATGCATAAATCATTTTTTTAGACAACTAAAATGATCTCATCCTAAGGGTTCTTCTAAAGGAATCCTCCTTTCTAAATATGGAATGCTTTGCAGGATGAAAAGTAAGGTATAAATGTTTAATGGTTCCATCTCTATTCCCTGGGTTGCTGTAAATATTTAAGAGACAGAATCACTGGAGATATGCATTGCTCAGAAACAAAGATTAATAATGTTATGCGGGGAATAAAATAATCATAGATATTGATCAATACTAATTGTTTGGACAATGTTGTTTTCTTTTCAGAATGACCGGTGCTGGTAAGTAGCTTTTAAAACTACATAAGTGAGTCAGATTGAAAAGACACCATAATGGACTTGTCTGAATTCATTCAGTCAACTGATTGTTTAATGGCACATGAGCTTTAAAATCCATTAGTCAATTAATGAAACTAGGAAAGAAAAACATGAAATGCAACATTCTCTTTATTCATTCTGGAGTGTTTAGTGTTTTGAGTTATTTGTGTAATTAGATAAAAATTCATCAGCTACATTTTTTTGTTAAATGATAGCAGGGAGATGACTTCTGGTTTTGTAGTGCCTTGTAATTTTTGAACAATTAAATGATACAGTAGAAATAAAAAGTCCCTGTAGGGTTTTACTTGTCCACATTGTAACACCGTTAAGTGCCCTTCTCCACAGAAGAACTGCTAAAGGAAAGAAAAAAATATAGACCCCACTGTCATTATCATTTCTAATAGATCTGAAATCAAACAGTTCAAAATTTATAATGCTCGCAGAATGCTTATACCTAATTTCACCTGAAGATGGAGCTGGCAATAATGTTCTCCTCATGCAGAGTGTTAAAAATTACAGAGAAAGTCTTCTAAATTGTACTGGTCAGCTATACAGATATATCCCAATATAAATAATTTATTAATAATTCACATTATATTTGTAAATTATGTACATCATACTGGTTCTCATCTGACAGAGGATTTAAACTGCATATCTCAATGACCATAAAATAAAAAATAGGTTTTGATATATTTAGGATTGATAAACTTTTTTCATGCAATCCTGTGTAGAAGCAAAGCATTACAAGGCTTGTTCCAAATTATTGCTTCTTTTACTTTTATTACACTTATATTCAATAAGTGTTTATTTGCAGACAGAACCATATTTGCATACCCGACATGGGATGTGATTCATGTGATCCTCTTAACCTTGCATATATAAAACAGTGTTACTATGCTACCATTTATTGCACAAACACCATCACCAAAATATGGCTATAAATATACTGATTGATTTTGCTAATACTGTGCATGTTTCCCTCATTCTGTATCCCATTTTTAAAAATAATGTTTTGTGGTATTGTAAGAAATCTGCATCAAAAGAGAACACACAACATATTTCACTAGAACTATTCACCTACTTATATGTATATATAGTATATACTTATTATATGGCGGAACCCCAATAAAACAGAATTACATTTCTTTGCCACAAATTTCCATTCTAAGGAGTGTTCTGTATTTACCAAAAAAAGACAACATGACTAAAGTATTTCAGGGTTCCCTAAAGAAGAAGAAGAGATGTTGGAGCTCAAACTGTGGAGGAATGAGCTAATGGCCTCTGCAGTGGAATGCCATGGGTACAGGTATTAGTTAACAATTGTGGATGGGATTGGAAAGGTGTGAAAGACTTACCTCTTTGGTAGCTGGGACGATTGCTTCCCCAGTATAGGCCAGGGTATAGGCACTAGAGGAAGGGTGACAGTCTTTATGGTGGAATCCTGTGGAACCTAATGGCCCATATTAGGTGGGCTAAATTGAGGTTAAAAGACAATTGGGTGCTGTGGGATGGAACTATAGTTAGGGTGCTATTTGGGACAATACTGTCTGTAGAATATCTTCCTTCCATTGCATTACTCCTATTTTTGCCACCTTATGCATTTCTATCCCAAGGAAAAGTTGGGCTTGCAGGAATCAGATGTCCTGCTGGATTATGTAGATAAGACTCACAGAGTAAAATACTCCCCTGCCCTGTTCAACATCACTTCTTGTAGCTTCAAGTCCGAAAGTAAAACCATGGGATGTTGCTGTTGTTGATGGGTCACAGAAATTTTAGTGCCCCATTCTTCTTCAGAATAATTACTGATGAACTGCTCTGCTTACCAAGAGCTCCTGCTCTATCTCGCAGGTTTCAGCTCATACTCCTCTACATTTTAAATTTTACTATTAGTATGTACAGTCACAAATACTTATAGTTTTGTCTCCTTGCAAGATGAGAGGTACCATTAAGTAACACAGCTAGGGATTGGTTCTGGGAGAGTTAGCCTCTGATTAAGGTTAGACACTAGGCTCAAATTTTAACATAGGCACCAGGAAGAAACAGCAAAAGGTTTGGCACAAGGCAGGGGGTAAAATAAGGAAGCAGTTTAGGATTTAAATACTGTGGGCAGGGCAGTTTTAGGGAGGGGGTAATGGGCTATTACCCAAGGCCACTCCCCAATACAATGAAAGAGAATGCAGGGAGCTGGAACATTGTGCATTGAAGGTCCGCACGTCATATTTGTCCGGGGACCCATGTTGTTTAAAACTGTCTTAGCCTATGGGTAGAACAATCTCAATGTAATCAATACACATATTGTATCTGTATAAATGGTACAATATAAATCTGTAAACTGATCCCTTTTTTGTCTCTTTTGCCATTCAGGTTCCCCCACTGCCCTGGGATGGAGAGCAGGAGTACAGCATCCCACGCAAAGGTCTTCCTGACCAAATCGATGTACACTGCTCGCCTGGTGTCCCATAGATGTGTCCATGCCTACACCTAGTCTACAAGAATTGCAAGATGCTCTTCCATGGTTCCTAACTCTGTGGTATAATCAGAGGTAAAAAGCACTGGTCTAAATGTAGCATGGGACATCCGCCATCCTGCTGTCCTGAGACATCTCTAAAATGCTTGTAAAAGAGGTCTTATTGAAGCCTTTAGGCACACTACCCTAAGAAGCAGAAATAAATTTCTGAAAAACTGTACTGCAACTGTTTAACCTAATATTTAACCTTCACCATAACACACACCTTAACAGTAATTGAATCTACACTGGCTTCCATTTCACTGGAGAATGAAATATAAGCTACTGTCCCACTTACATTTCTGACCTTGTAATGTTTCCCCACCTCGATTGGGCAGTGTCCTCTCTTCTCCTTTTCCTCCTGTGTTACAGTTATTATGTATGTAGGTTTGTTATCTGTAGCTTCTATTTATTGTGAAGTGCTCTGTAATATGTTGGAGTATTATAAACTATGATATAAATTCATAATGATATATTAATAAAAAAAAATCTCTTGTTTGTATTTACCTAGTCTGTACAAGTCATTCTGTGTTGGAATCATTGTTAAAATCATCTTGATAACACTGACTGCATTTGACATAAGGATTACTTTTCCAACCAAAAGCCTTATTCCCTGGGAGATATCATGTTTGTCTGTGGTTAAAAAAACAAACAAAAATACTATTCGATTAAGATATCACCATTTTTATGGATTTAAATTCTTAAGTGCACCGTGTTCTTGTGAACTAATACTATCATATTTTATAATCCTTCAATAATTTAAAATAATAATCCACTTTATAAAACATTTAAATATACCTTATATAAATACAAATATAAAATAAAACACAATGTGCAAGGTTAACATAAAATAGTAACAAAAAAATTCACAAAATGTATCGTTTTAACAAATACAGGAGACACTACATTTATTTATAATGATTATGCTGCTGTATTGCCTGTATAACAAAATAAAAAAGATCTTTAGTAAAATAGTATATCAATTCAGTACACCTTACACCCTAAACCTGGGGACCCTCTTGTATGGAAATATTGACTCATCTTCTTGGGTTGAGCATCCCTACTACAACCTAAGCCTCACTATACTCCATAATGATGGCATAGAAAATGAGAGGATGTTCTCAGCTCAGGAAGCTATGCTGATATTTATATACCCATGTTCCCTTTTATTTGGGAACTGGAACATAGGCCTGACATGCAGGCATCTGGACTTAAGAAATCTAACAAAAATTAATTCTGCAATTATCCAACAGCAAGAATGTGACATTAAAATGAACAATATTTCTGTTTAAGCTATTTAATTATTCATACGGATTTATCTTATCAGTGGTGGTTTAAAAAATTAGAATCACTTAATGAAATTAGACCTTCAAATGGTTTTATGTTCTATGTTACCTACTAGTTGTGGATCGAATTTCATAAAAATACTTGCTACAGGGAATGTGTTTGAAAATCCATTATATAGCATTTAACATATGAACATACATCAGGGACATTTGTGATTTAGCCATGACCTCGCTCTGGATTAGGTTATTGACATCCTGAATTGTCGCTGATGGATTAGTATGCCCGGAAGGTTACCTTGAGGGGACACTGGGAAGGACAAACCTGCATTAAAAAAGAATCAGCTACATTGTTTTATATATACAGTTTTTAGCAAAGATTAGACAAGGTCATGATAATTGATAACTTTGTTGAAGATAAGATCTGGAAGATAGTGACACCAATAAATTTGTTGCATAATATGATGAACTGTCTTGGTCTTTTTCATAAAAACTGTGAAGTAGGAGTAATAAATATCAATGGTCTACTATTCTGAGAGGTCACTAAGCATTCACTAAATCATAGTATTGAATATGTTATCTCCTGCTAGAATCTCTATATTGTATAATATAATACAAAGATCTAAGGATATACCTTTTTTAAAGGATCTTTATTTTATCTCTTGGAAAAAAAATCGAGAGATTAAGGCCACAATTGCCTGTTTAAGACACATGACAAGATTTTAATTGTCTGGCTAATATATACTGTAAGTATACAGTCACATGAAAAGAAAGTAAACCCTCTTTTAAGTTTCAAGTTTTTTTTTTCAACCAAAATACAAAGCTCATGCAAGGTCCAGTAATGCAAGTTTAAGGCATGCTAACACAATGTTCTAGATTCCAGATTCCTACAGTGTCAATACATTTACCAATGATGGAACTGATGGTGTCATCCATGAACTCAACACAGACCTGAGTACAGTGCTCCTGATATTCTGTTCTGCCAAGAACATTAGTTTTCCAGGGTTTCGTGGAAGCTTAGAGTTCCTCCTGAGATTGCCAAGGGTTCCAATGAGCTATTTGAACCTCTCTGAACTGAACACATTTTAGGATCCATTGAAGTCATATCCTATGAGAATAAACCTCTTCAAGATTTTCAGCCGTGTGAGACACTTATCTGTGGATGCTGCCCTTATGTAAGTTATTGCTATTCCAGATTGGCTTGGGACAGTAGAGAAATCTGCAATTTTTTTTAGTTATTCTTTAAACACTGCTTTAAACAGTGCAGGTGTGTCTTTTTTTTCTTTTATCATTTTAGCATGTGATGGGGTGGCCTAAATAATTGCCAAGATTTATCAGTATGATACAGCATGAACTATTTCATGGTATTCTGAACACCTCGTGACCCTCTATATTTACTCCACCACTTGACCACCACTGCCTTAAAGTGTATCTATATCCATTTTCTTTGGTTACAGTAGGAAAGGATTAGAATTCATGTCACATTTTACTGCAAATGTAGGCTCTGTTAGGTATTCCACACTTCCTTGGACAGAAAGTATATCAAATTCTCTAACAGCAAAATAGAAAGTAGCTGTAAATCCCAGTGGGGTTCCAACTTTTTCACTTTTTATCTGAAACAAAACCATCTGAAAATAAGTTTAGGTTTAAGATTGATTTTAGTGTCATGAAACGATTACATCTCCTGGATGGAAAAAAAATGTATTCTATTCTATTGCCCAGATTCATACTACCTATTCACTCTTCCTGCATCAATCATCTCATCTCAACTGATACTTTTACATTTTACCTTAAAAGCACTATTTCCAGAATCTCTAGATAGTCTATTTTAACATATACAACTATGGTTAACCCATAAAAATATACTACAAAGCAGCCCAAAAATGGTAAAGTCTGTCTATTTGTTTCTAAAAATGCCTTTCAGTTTAGTATTTTCCAAAAATACAGATTTTCTTCTGAGTATACCTTCAATTCATAAAATATAGAGTAGCTCTGTCTCCCTTTCCTAAATCTCTAAACTGAGAAGTGTCAGATATTCTAGAAATCTGATTGCCTCTCATTTTTAAATTATTAACTTTAACTAAAAATTAGATGAGCATGATAGTTTGTTGAAAAGATATTCAAAAGCATAACGGGTTTATTGTACCTACAGTATATATGTGATCGGCTTTCCCAGATACAGCTTTCAGAAAACTGTTCCTGGCACCTCTTTCAGTAGTGTTAGCTCAATGCTTTTAGTGAATGCATTCTATCTTCTTGTCCCTGCTGTTTTATAATTAGAATTAGGTACTACAATGAAGGTCTATGGGCCTGCAATTTACTTCCCCCTCTGCTGAGTTTTTCGTCCTTTCCATCAAAACAATTAGTTCCAGTAGCCCACTATGCATTTGATTTCTTTTCAGCCATACATTTTTGCTTTTAGACAGTAAATATCCATTGTTCAATCCTAATAATTTTAGTGTATTCTGATTATCAGGCTTTTGAAAAAAAGTAGACCAAGATGGACTTTGTTGTCATAACTGTATTAGACAAAAAATAGGTTATCTGAGTTGAACAATTTGAACTTCAATTTGAATTAACATTACCACAAGGGCATAACATTTTGGAAAATGTTAAACAGCTAGATGGATATAATAAACATAATTTTAGCTATCATTTTACAAAGCTGTTTCACTTAGCTTAGTGAATAAAGTGGAGCTGTGTAAGTCAACTCCTCTAAATCAGAGGATAACACAATAGATTATTTATTCCAATCTGACATGGGACATGGCCTGCTAGTACGTTAAACTAGTATTTTGTTCATACATCAAAAATAATAATATGCATGATATGCTCCAACCATATTAAGAAAATTGAAGTGAACTAAACTGTGAAATGAACTCCAACATACTGCAATTAAATGTTGCTACATTCACTTTGTGCTTTAATGCTAGATTAGAACTAAATGACACATAATACCTCACTTATAATTCAAAATGACTTTGATACATGACCTGCCAAGTCCAAATGCAGAGATCCTTCTTTGCAAGAACTAGAGTCAATTTCCATATTTTCTTTTACATCATAAGCCATCTATTTTATAGACAAATAGAACTTTGGATAATACCATTTTAATTGGGTGATAATACACCACATTCAATTGACAGGACAATTGACAATTTGCACAATAATTTCTGCAAAGGTTAAGCCTACAGATTTTCAGTAATTGAGGCCCTTAGATGAACTTTAAATTACATTTGCAGCTAAAATCTTTTTTTGGAGCCAATCATAACTCTCAGCATTCAAGTGAGATAAACACATAAATAAATGGTTACATCCCACTTTAAAATAAAAATGCAAAAATCATTTCACAATCTCTTAGCTACATTACCTCCTCTTAGGTTCCGTGATCGAACACTTATTACTTTCTTTTTATGCTACCTTTGGTTTTTTAGGCTGATAACCAGAAATATTCAATCCATTTCTTGGATGTTTGGGGGACTTTTATTGCACTGCTCTGGACAGGTATAGAAAATGATGATCACACCATTACAGAAGCATAGTTCTGTATAGGGGTAAGAACCACACACCAATGGATGGAAAAGGCGAATTTAAAAAAGTCCACATATCACATAACTGTAAGGTACAGTATGCATACCAGAATTCTATTTTTCATGGATGGTTGTTGTGTACTATATACACAGCATTATTTAAATAGACTTACTAATTAACACAGCCCTGGAATACTAATTATTCATTTCATGGCTTCCTACAATTAGTTTCAATGTACAAAGTTAAGGATCCATAAGCCAATCATGATCATAAAATTTAAAATATGAAACTGTAAAAATGTATCACTGACTCCGACTGGACGTGCAGTTTCCCCTTCATTTGTGTGGTATTTGGGATGCATTCCTCCAGAGCAGTCTGGGTATGGCTTGGCTCCTACTAAGGACAGTGTGAGTGTGCTCAAGATAGGTGGCACTGTATCGTTTCTTGAGTCACAGATTCTGCTCTGTAGTTCTTTTGTGCCCTTTTTCGGAAACTAAGATGTCTATTTTATCCTTTCTGTGGCAGTTACCTCAATCCCCTTGGTTGTTTATTACCTCCTTCATGGGATGATGTGTGTTGACTGGCCCCTCAAATGACAAAATGAAAGGTCCCCTTGACTCACATGGTGCACAGTCGCCTCCTCCAAGTACACTTTTACCCTCAAATTTTGTGATATGGGGGACTTTATAACAATACAAATGTGTGACTCAGGAATGGAAGGTATGAGAAGACTGCAGTCTATAATGGGTAAGCACTTTCTGAGTGCCTTAGTACCTAAGTTCAATTTGATAGATCTGAGCAGTCACTGGGGGCATGACATATAATTTTGTTCCATAGAAATATTTATAACTTTTTTCTGTAATTTTTACTTGTTATTTACCTCTCCCTTCTAAAGAATGTTCTTAAACTTGTATCAGAAGTGAGGCATCACCCAGTATTTGTAGATATGGGAGGCTGCAGTCTGTATAGGTCTTATGGTGATTATGCATTGTGTGTAAAAATCCTTCTAAATTGTTTAAATTATATATGTATCGAACTGGTGAGTCTGAATGGACATTGGCAATAAAGCATTTTTTATGTTTTGTTCTTTTGTGTTTTTCTCTCGTATAGGACACTGATAGTTTTACACTGCGGTCTGCTCGTCTTTAAATACTATACGCAGGTGGCTTGTGGAGTAAACACTGCAGTGTCAAATGGAGAATACAGCTTATAATAAATGAACACCAAAGCTCTGTGTTGCAGAAAATGTCTGGGCCTAATGTAACATGCAAAAAAGAAAAAAAAAGAAAAAGAAAAGGCAAGATAAAACAAACAGTGTTCCTTACCATAAATATCCTTATAAATTCAAACCCAAGAACCCACTTTAATGTGTACATTACAAGATATGCAAGATAAATTGATTACCATATGCAATAGGCAGTCTATTCCTGAAAAGGGGTTGTTAGGGATTAGCATGAAATGTTCACGTTCCATAGAGGCATTCCTAATTCCAATTCATATTTTAGGGCATTCTGCCCACATTGCTTCACTCCAAGAACATCATCCATCAGAAAATAATATAAAAGTCATCATCCTGGCTCTCTGACACTCTCTCCAGATATATTTGATATTTGTATAAAAAAAAAAAAAATATATATATATATATATATATATATTGTTTAATTTTGTTTACCTTTTGTATACATTATAGGGATTCTTATATATTATATTACATTACTAATACACAGCTACACATTTCTTCTCTTGCTTTTCTCATTTAATGCCACCTGCCCCAAAAGTTCTGCTTCAAAAGTCATGCTTCATTGCTGGGATTTCTAATGTAGGCCAAACACTTCTCAGACTTATTGCGTAAGAGGAACCCACGACTATCAATGGTAAACAATAACTTGCTATTAAAATGATGAATGATCTACTAATAAGCTTTAAATATAAAAAGTTGTCAGAATTTGGCTAATTTAAGCACCAGGTGGTGTATGACAAAGTGAAAGCTTCTTGGAATGGCAGATGTATTAGTTGGAAATTGGCAGATCAGGAAGTTCAGCAGGAGGATTTTGTGTAGGAGAAAACACTCGGAAACCCCCAGAAATCTGTTCTAAAAGAAACTCAATCAATATTAAACCATTATAGTAGTAGCAAGTGGAATGTTTAATGTTTGGTTTCATGGGAGAATGAAATGTTGAATTTTGTTACAGTCTTTTTGATCAAAACAATACATTTATAGCAAAAAATAACACAATGGGATATATTGATAAATCAGTGAATGTGACATTTCCCAAAAATTCTTTGGTGATGAATCAATTACAACTATTGAAAACACATGGACCTGGAAAATTTTCCACTGGAGAATGTTTGGTGAAAGTCAGGCCCCAATGTGTACTTATTATTTAAATATTATTAATTGCATTTTTTACATTGTAATATATCTATTGAAAGGTCCTACATTCTTATTCTTGATTCTTTATATTTAGGTATATTCATTCATGAACTTATTGATTTACACAAGGCCACAATATTGAATGCTCTCATTCATGGTCCCTTGTTATGTATTCTGGAGGAAACAGATGAAAAATTACAAAGAGATTCCTGCAAAAGAAGGCATATTATACCTTTTTGTCGGAGCCTGTGTCTCCTGTTCCTTAACTGTTTAAGTGCTACAGCCTTCTTCAGATGCCTATGTTCCCTGATACACACTGGGTTGCAACTGCTGACCCCTACAATACTTCTATGTTCTGTAATGGAAGAATTGGAGAATGAAAGAAACAACTACATTGGGTAAGATTTTTGAACAAATTTTTTGTTGACTTCAATTTATAAGCCTATTTACACTGAAATAGGTATGCTGATTCTAAAAGTGCAGTTGATGTGATTACTATAGTGTCGATTTGTATAGGCTATTCATATACACGCAAGACAGTGTGGTCAGAGGTTGTGCGCTGCTCTACGTAGTGAATAAGCAAAATGTATTTTTCTACTTACATATGTATTTCCTTTCTTTCAGATCATGCCTGGCTCAGCTGTTTCTCGTTGTAACTGCCTAAACAACCCTGATTCATTTTGTTATGTGTGTCAGTTTCACCATTCCCACTCAAAGGGCGAACATCAGCACATTTGTATGGCAAGCCTATATTTCAAAGTTAACCTTGGTGATGAAGATAAGTCTTGGGCCTCTAATAAGGTGTGCAAACAGTGTGTCGAGGGTTTACCGATGTGGACAAAGGGAATATGTGATAAGATGCAAGTGGGTTTACCTATAGTTTGGGGAGAGCCAGGAGATCATTTCAGTGACTATTACTTTTGTATAGTGAAAACTTCCGGATATAACAAGAAAAATAAATGTAACATAGAGTAAGCTAGTCAACAATCGGCTATACGCCCAGTGGCTCATTCAGATGAAACCCCAGTGCCGGTTTTCGTTACACTACCCTCTCTTGAGGAACATGATTATGGTGATGAACTAGGTGACAACAATGATGAAGAGTTTGAAATTGAAGATTACTCTGTTCGTAAGGGTTTTGATCAGCATGAGTTCAGTGATTTGGCTCGTGACTTGGGACTATAGAAGAAGTCTTCAGAACTCCTAGCATCAAGACTGCATGAGTAAAAGCAACAAAGGTGTTGTACCGTCAGGATCTCTTCAGGCAGGTAGCACAGGATCACCAAAGGCATGGAGTCTAAGTGACACCAGGTCTTCACCAGGGCAGCCCGCAAGGGGTGATGGGCCAGTAGCCAAGAGGCTGCTGGCCTCTTTGCTGCTGTGGGTTACCAGGTCGTGCCCCTCTGGGTCACCCTACCTAAAGGGGGAATGCTGGAGCGGCCTCGGTGTAGAGGCAGGTGGTAGGGGGATGCAGTTAGGTTCCAGGCAAAGGCCTGGCCAGGTGGCAGACAGACAAGGTCAGGTACCAGGTACATCTCAGGGAAGGCAGCAGACAGGCAAAGTCAGGTTCCAGGCACAGCTGAGCTGTCATCAGGGTTTACCTTTCCTCAGCCAATCACACAGCACTAGAGGTGATGAATGGGGAGACTTGTCCTCATTTACCCTCTAGTTCCTGTGACAGGATGATTCCCACGCCTTCATTCATTTATGAGCACAGCCGTGGGACTCCTTCTGTCAGTGTCACGGGTTGTGGAGTCACATATTACAGTTCCGCTAGGGCTTAAAGAGCAATCAGGGCAGCGGAGCTCTGCTATGCTTACAGCTTTGCTCACTTGATTGTTATTGCAGCCATGGCAGAACCGTAGTATGTGTTCTTGGATAGAGATTCTCTATCCAAGAACACTGTGTTCTTGGATAGAGAATCTCAATCCAAGAACACATACTACAGTTCTGCTAGGGCTGCTCTCTGATTGGCTGAGGAAAGGCAAATCCTGATGACGCTTCAGCTGTCATCAGGGTTTACATTTCCTCAGCCAATCACAGAGCACTAGAGGTGATGAATGGGGAGACTTATCCTCATTTAACTTGTAGTGCCCGGGGATCCACACTGACACAGGATGATTCCCACGGCTGCATTCATTCATGAGCACAGTCGTGCGATTTCTGTGTTCTTAGAGAGAGAATTTCTATCCAAGAACACATATTACAATTCCACTGGGGCTGCAAGAGCAAGAGGAGCTGTAAGCATAGCAGAGCTCCACTCTCCTGATTGCTCTTGCAGTTCTCCAAGAACACATATTACAATTCCACTGGGGCTGCAAGAGCAAGAGGAGCTGTAAGCATAGCAGAGCTCCACTCTCCTGATTGCTCTTGCAGTTCGACACAGTCCCGAAAAATAACCCAAATTTTCCCCCATTGACTTTAATAGTGTTCGAATTCGACGCTGAATCGCCCAAACCAAATCAGCCTATTCAATGGAATAGCTGTCGAATCGAATAGTGAGATATTCAACCAACACCAGTCAGTACTGCCCGCATGCACAGGAGAGAGGCACCTGCACATTAGCGAGGAAGAGGTAAGGGGGATCTCGTACTTGACCTAGATTAAGGCATCAGTGAGGTCTTAGATAATCTGTGGAAGTATTTCAGTGAGTTGGATGCACTGATAGATAACTTTTTCGAAGTATGTATTGGATTCATTTTTAGGGAATGTGGGGGTCAGTTAACAGCCTAAATGCCTTCATTATGCAGGAAGTGCATGGCCACATGAAGCAGGGCATTGCCCTGCACCATTGTAAGGTTTATTCATTGATCTGAAGATTTCATCCTGCTACCTAACAGCAGTTAGGCTACTATTAACTAGCATGTGGAGGTCTGTGCAAATATTGCAATCTATATTTGTCACATTCAATGTATATTTAAAGTGCAAGTAAAGCAAATTTTTTTTTATATATATGTTAAAGAGCTGTTACTTTAGGGGATACCCCTTAATTACCAGCACAAAGACATAAAAAGAAGTAAAAAGGATCTCTCCAAAACATGGGAATATCCATATTTTAATTTCCCATCACTTCCTGTACAGCAAATAAAAACAGAAAGAAATTCCAATACTTTTATATTCTAATAATCAACTCTAATCTAATAATCTAATTATATTCTATAATCTAATAGTAAACAGGGACACTGCACTTTAAAGCTGCTCTCTGGGCAAAATCAGCTCTGCTCGGTGATCAGCTGTGTAAGCAAGTGTAAAACCAAAACTTTCTTCTTTGGTTTGGAAAGATTTCAGCTATAAAGCCTATATTACTCATAAATCTAAATATTAATTTTCACCCCAATTTCTTTATGCCTTCCAAGTTCCTTCATGGATCATCATCAGAAAGCAGTAAGTCATATTTTAAAGCATACCATCAATATGATAATCATTGCATTGATGACTTGGAGTAATTCTGTTTGTGAAATTGCCAGTATACACAGTAAAGCACATAATAGAATGCTTAGTGAAACATTAGCAAATTATCCTTATATTGTGGATAATCATCCTTATATTGGAATTTTCAGTGGTAAATGTTAGAGATGAGCGAATTGAAGCTGACGAAGTGGAATTCGATCCGATTTTCAGGAAAAAATTGATCGCAACGAATGTGAATTTCCTCGCGCTTCGTGGTAACGAATCAAAAATTTTCATAAAATGGCGGCTAAAATGGCGGCTACAAGTGTACGGACATGGGGCAAGGAACTCCGGGAAGGCGGGGTGACCCACAATGCCATGCATGCAGCCAATCAGCAGCCAGCCAGCCCTGTGATGTCACAGCCCTATAAATAGCCTCAGGCATCTTGGATTAAGACATTTTACAGTGTTCTGAGTGCAGGGTGAGACGTGTGCAGGTGCTATGGAGAGTGATAGCAAAAACCTCATTGTGAGGAAAAAAACTGAAAAAACGATTTAAAAAGTGCAGGTAAAAGATAGGGAGGAATCATTTCACAGCATCTTAGTGCAGGGAGAGACGTCAGAAGGCGCTAGGGACAGTGCTAGAAAA
>NC_092858.1:125014134-125021835 GCF_032062135.1 Pyxicephalus adspersus
ATGTGATTTTTGGGCGCCTTTAATTCAAAACACTCTCTGTTATACATAAAAACATAATTTATTGAAAGGCAATTATTGACATACCCATCTACAACCACCTCTTTTTATTGCATGATTACATGTTTGGCAACCATAGAATCACCCATCGGTTCTTTAAGCAATTTGCAGGTATGTTTTCTGCTTTCTCAGGAGAACTTTCAATGGGGGTTCTCTATTACTGGTACAATGACCTATTAGAGTTGAAGTACATGATTAACAATAAAGTGTACAATTTAATACCTTTTTCACTTTGCACATGAATCTTAGATCACCAACCTTTCACTTGATTTACACAAAGGATACCCTCTGCATAGTGCGGCAATCAATATCACTTCTCATAGGGCCTGAATGTTTATCAGAATATAGGGCCTGATTACCTAAAGCTTGCGATAGCTAGAGAGAATACACTTTCATCAATGAAGCTGGGTGATCCAGCAAACCTGGAATGGATCTGGTCCAGGATCCAATACAATTGCTAGCAAATAGCAAATGACTTCCAGGTATGCTTCACTAATAAAAGTGTATCCTTTCCAGCCTTGGAGAGATTTATTAAATCAGGTCCATAGAGTAGGGTGCAGTTCTGATCTTAAGGGCCCAGAATCCTGTCCTTCAGAAGCCTAGTAAGGCTAGAATTGGCATTGAAGTAATATGTTGGCACTATATTAATACTTGCAGTATGTTGTGTACTTATACCACCTTTTTTTATATAGAAATACAGAATTTAATTTTTTCATTGAATGGACACGCTGTGTTAAAGGTTCAGAAATGGGTCAGCCCACGTGGGTTATAAGTTTACAAACAGCCCATATACATCATTATCTCAAAAACGGGACTGTACAACTCTGTACTGAAAAAAATGTCAGAAGATACTACATTACACAACTTAAAATCAGGCTGCATACACGCCAGGTTCCAGGAAATTTAAAGTCCTTTTATGACGAATGGCAATTAAGAGTTTATAATTATTAATACATGCATCATATATTTAAATTTTCAAAGCACCCATTTGAACTTGGCTGTCCACAAAAGAATTTGGCTTTGACTGCTGTCTAAAATGTGTAGGGAGAGAGATAGACAATAGGAATTTGCTTATTCATTTCTCTTCTAAGGCAGCAGTCATGTGTAAACCCTTAACTTTGCAAGATGGGATTTTCATAGTTCGAAATGCAGTGGAACATTTGATTCAGGTTGGGATTTGGAATATAATTAATCTAATTAGAAAAGGATTTGAGGTATTTTCTGAACATGTTGTAACAAAGCCATTCTTTTTGAGTAAAGAACTGAGAGTTTGGCAAAGTCAAGATTTAAGTCAAGATGCCAGGAATTACAATTTGACCTCTTTTTATTCTCTCAGCACCAAAATGTAACTTTGTCTAAGATAAAAAAAACATGTTTACACATCTAAAAAGTACACTGTCAATAATTTGCTCCATCTTTGCTCTGACTGCTTTTTATAAACATGGCTTGGGAAATTGGCAATATATACAGAGCTAACAGAGGCACCTACTGTCTGCTTTGGGTACTGAATGAAAAATACTTGTTTTCTCTATTTTTAATTCATTGTTAAATCTCAAGGTCTCAAAGGTCTCCTTTGAAATGATTCCTCTCTGGATGTATGCACTCCACCAACCGCTGAATATTCTGTATTGGAACTGCCTCTCCCCATTGCAAATCTGTATAACAGAATCACAACACCAAAAATAAGGTAATGACAGGGACAGAAAATTATTACTCAATATTAGAAATCAAAGCCTTCATTACTATTTTGTTCTATTCTCTGTCAAAGACATACTGTATGTCTTGTATATCGTTTCTAGTGGCCAGAACATTCATATACATAGCCTCATGTGTGCCAAATCCCAATAGTATTTTCAATTTCCAAGCATCACAAATAAATGAAGGGAAATTTCAGGCACATTTATAAAAGAAACAAAAATATAACTTTTATTCTAATAGTTAGAATACAAGTTTCACATCGGTGAATACATATTGAGTATGAAATCATTTTCCACATTCATAAAGATCTCCCATAGTCAAATAGATTCTTGTTTCGACGTGTTTCGCATGTAAGTCCCGCTTCTTCAGGAAAAATGCTAAGACCAATTTTAATGGTGTATATCAAAGCTACTTAGAGGTGGATGTCTCCTCCAAAGAAGTACATGCAGGTCATCAGCCAAAGAACAGCACAGCAATGATGCAGCACCAGGGGAATGTCCACGAGTTTTAAAACTCTGTCAGTGCAATCAACTACACATCTAAGAAACATCTATGTAAGCTGAGGACATCATCTAAATAGGTAAAATCCTAGGAGGTCCAAAGTGGTATTCCTTGGTTGGTGTCCAAGCTGTGCTGTTCTTTGGCTTATGATCTGCACAGTCCGACAAAATCTTTTCTGTGGTTTTCATCATCATTTTAAGACATATGTAAATCCTATAATCATAATTCTGTGTTTCATGAAAAGAATACATGGTAATCATATCATGAAGGGCTTTGTTTAAGTTCTTTCTATTATGGGATGAAAACTTTAAGTTGAGCTATTGCATTGTCAAGCCACCATTTGCCTACTATGGTGTAATAGGTCCTGAATTTAACCGGTGAAAGATACAGCAGAAAATATCTATATATTTAACATTGTACAACATCAGGGAAGGTGATGGAGCTATCCAAACATATACAAATAATATGCCTTTTATATGTTGATTTACCTAATGTATGACTTTAAATATCCTCTATTTGTATTCTAATAAAGGTATTATGATTTTTATACATTAACTATATATCTGTGCCTTAAAAAGCCTGTTTCCTCTTCTCCTTTTCCTTTATTCGTGCCTACTGTACAGTCCAACTATTGGATGTTTGAGGCTTTGGCACACAACATCACCAGTGGTACTATTGGTACTAATTGTTAAAACCCACATGATCCTGGCTTACTATTCTCACTCTAATTTGATATACAAATAATAATAATACACAATGTGTAATTTGCAAAATTTGTATGAAACTCTCCCACTAATTATTAAAAAACAATCAAACAGCTCATCAGTGCTTGGTTCCTGTGATTCACACAAACTTTTTTTTGCACATAACTGTGCGAAGGTAAAAAAAGGAAAAATGAGCAATGTATAAATGTAATATACTTATTAAACATACATAAATGAATATAGCACAGGTTAATACAAATAATCTATATATACCTGTACAAGCATACAATTCCTGAAATATTTAACGGATGATTATTAGAACCACTTCGTCCTAAAGATTATTGTCAAAATGAATTTATACAACAAAATAGACAATAACAAAATGGTTTAACATTAAAGTGGAACTATAGTTATGCTATGAAAAATTGCAATCAGGCAGGATTTTATTGCAGATGGGATAGGCAATGTCTCTTCTGCAATAAAACATATTTACCTGCCACTTCTTTTCTAATAACCAAAAAGTTTTTTCATAAAATATAGTGAGCTGCACATGCAGAGGTCAGTGCAGGATGCTGGAATCTGCCAGGTATCCAAGCATCCCCCTAGGATTGTCAGGTCTGAAGGAACACCTGTGCACATGTGCAGAACTTATGTTATTTCAGCCAATTAGGATGACCAAAGATCCGACAATTGGAAGAAGACCACAAGAAGATGACAATGCCCATAATGGGGCAAGGACCAGGTAGATTAAATGAAAAATTGCAATCAGGAATATAGCTTAATTGAAAGTTTAATTAAATAAAAAAAAAAAAAGTTTTTTGACTGAATTGAAAGTATTTTAATGTCTCAAGGTAAAGAACAATACAACAGAGATCCAGCTAAACCTTCAATGGGTTTAGCACCAAAAGAGGTTTATGGCTTTACTATAGTTTTGAGGTGAATGAACTGTGAATGTAATTAGTACCGTTCACCACTAGGGGTCAGCAGTGCATTATTTAGGACAATAGAATGATGGTATAATACACTCAAAGTTACTTTTAAATAAATGAAGTTTTGTTAATGTGTGCTGAGATTAAGCTCTCAATTAATAAACTGCCCTGCTTGTAGTTGTATATATATATATATATATATATATATATAAAACATCACCAAAAAATATGTGCATGTTGGTGCAAAATACAGTTAATTTGCAAGGATTTTATTAAAATACATAAAATTTAGCACAAAAAATGGTAAAGGGTAGATATGACAAGATAGAGCCCAATCTTTACATTTTAAAGCATAACTAGAAAGAACCACTAGATGTCGCTGTAAACTTACTTGCTTTGTGCAAATTACTAGCAAATGGCTAGGACAGTATAGTATAGTGTATGGTATAGCAGAAAAAAGCCTGCTACAAATAAATAAAAAGTACAAAATTGTTACTAAAATCAGGGAATTCAAAACCATTGCTGGTATAACTAATGTTTCAATTGCTATAAAACTATATTCGAATTTATGCATTTATATGTGCATAGTTTACTAATGTCCCTCATTGGAAGGGACTGTTCCTTTTTTGTCACCAAAGTCCTGCATCACTTTTTGCTTTTCAGTTGATTCTCCTTGTTTCCTACTACTTAACTCCCCTTGAACGATCAAAACTAATATACCTCCCTACCAAAAGCATTGTAATACACTTAGACTTCCACCCAACCTCTAAATAACTAGTTCCCAAACCTATGACTTTTTATACCACTAATTGTATGGCCGTAGAGCCCACTAGTCTACAATAGGAATAAAGATTTGCAAAATAGTGTAACATATCCATGGTATCATTAAAAAAAAAAAAAAATCTATCTTAATTTGTTTTTCTCCAGGGGAACCCTTGAAACTCCCAATTTTAAAGAGTAAAGTTTTCTAGCATGGTGCAGCAAGGAAAGGCCAATGCTGTCCTCATGCTATACAATAGAATTTCAAGTCAATTTGCGAATCAATGTGTAAATAGTTAGAGAGAAAGTACCAATTGTCTCAGACATGTAATTACTGCAGAGTGTGATGCTGTAGACCTAAAATCTCCCCCCTGCATTTTCCTACAATGTTTTACATGTTCCCAAAGATGTCCATAGCCTTCCTAACAATTTTAGTGGCAATACTATGTTCAGAAGCTTACACGTTAATTCATAGTTATGTGGTGGCTATAAATCTAAATGCAATTGATTGAACATAAATATTCATCAGATTTTTTTAAATTTATTGGATTTTGATCAACTTCAATGTAAGCAAATTATCTCTAATCTGGCACAAATGGTGATATATGCAAAAGTTACCTTTCCTTAGACCTGTATCCTGTTACTGAATAACACAGACGACAGATAGCTTTACTTGCCAAAACATTGTTTGAAGGTTCAAAAGCTTCTTAAATCCAAAAGATACGCAGGTTACAGCAGAGTTCCGAGGTTGTGGAGTTAATAATTGGTGAATCTGCAGCCCTAACTACTTGAATGAAGAAACTAATACACACAGAAATTGAAAACACAAACAGTCTAGTAATATTAACTAGCTAAAAATAATAGGGGGATAGGAGTATACCAACACTAAAAAATGATAAATAGGTTGCTGTGGCAGCACACTAACAAATATGAAGGTCATAACGTCGAAGAAAAGTCAAAAAGTCTCTTCTGCAGTTTTAGTCCAAATATGTTATTAAAGCATTGATTAGGAGAGTCAACATGGCAGTTAGGCAAAGGCATCTTCAGCAATTGCGGTCTGCCTGTTTCTTTTTTTTTGTATACATGGACAGCACCAAAAAAAAAAAAAAAAATGGAGCAACTGAGGGAAAACAACAAACAAGTCTTGGTCACTGTGTCACTAGATAAAGTGCTGGATGATAGGGATGTGGGGCCATGTTATCTCAGATACTAACAGCAATGTAAAGGAGGTAAAACCAGCAGTTCTGAGTCTGCAGGAACTGGTAGGTGTCCCTGCAGGTTGTTCCAAGTTTCTGTTCTGGGTTGGGGCAGATTCTAAACATGGTATGTTTTATGTCTTTGATTTTGCTTTAGGGTAAATTCATATATTTCCCTTAAGAAAGGGATTGGTTGATAGTATTGCTTCACGGTTTTTCCAGATGTTTATTTCAGCATCCCAAAGTGGTTAACCTCTTACACTGCTTACAAGAATTAAATAATCCCATATAGAAGTAAACATTTTTTTTAAAACGGTTCGGTTTTATACCTATCTATGGTCAGGTTGATAATTTTTCTAATTAGACTGGAAACGCCCCAGTTTGCGATAGAGTCTTTCCATTAAAACCTTATGAATACATAGATAAATAAATAAATACATAATTCTGAATTCTAACATTATTTCAGTTTATTACATTTATGGGGTCCATGTATAAAACATTCTCCCCCAGGGAATGTTTAGTGAATGTCAGATTTACTGTTTTATAATTAAAACTCCTATAAAAAAATGTTCAAACTCTAAATACCTTTAAATTACATAATCCTATTCCTGCATCATACTATATCTGTAAGGTGTTTGTTTATTTGAACCTTTTTACATCACAGCTAAATTATCATATTTTTATGCCTTTTATCTATTCTATTGTATGATGTTTATATTTAACATCTTTTTCATTTTTTATGTACAAATATATTTTCTTTTAAATGTTAGTAAACAACACTGGTCAGTTGATATTGTTAGTGGTCAGTTGATATGTTGCAGAGCAATCTGAATAATTGACAAGTCACCTAGATCTCTATGACATGAATGGCAATATTGCAACCAATGTCCATGCATATTAAAGTATGCTGAGCTTATTGAAAAATTAGTTGTTACTTAATAGTCTTTTTAGCAATTCACAATTGCACGTGTTTTATCTCTGTCTTTATCACCTGTATTTTTGTGCTATTCCTTCTCAGCAATTGTTTGAAACTGACATAACATTATTGATCACTTGCACTGAACTAACAGTATAGCAACAAGAGTTTTTGTTGTACAAACTTGTATTGAAAACATCCTGGAGCAAAATATAATGATACCCTAATTTCACACAACAAATGACAAATTCATGTCGTCATTGTACCCATGGGCAGACATGCCGAGGTGCAGTGTGTGCAGCTGCATGAGGGCCCCAGGACCTCCTCAGTACAAGAACTGTCTTTTACTGTTGTGCAGTGAAGGTCCTACATACTCCACAGTGATGCAAGAAAATGTCTCCTGCTTTTTGGTAGAAGTCTTTTGTTTCTGATCTGATCTGTGGCTTCTTAAAATGGAACTTAACCCTGAGGATACTCACCTATCCCCTATCATGGGCACCGCACAATCCAATATAGAGCTACCTGATGCCCAATTTTTAAAGTAGAACATGTTTCTGAATCGGGCACAACAATGTTCAGAAACATAGTGTCTGTGTTTCTTCCACCTGTGTCTCCTAATGGTGTCTGACTTCCCATGACTTCCTGCTCTAACGTGCTTGCAGGTATGAGTAGGAACTGACAATAAGTATTGTCAAGAGCCACACTCCAGCTGTACCATCAAAGATCATTGACTTGATGGTCTTTTGGCCTGACTGGGCTTGTGTTTATGGGCAAAAAAGCCTCAATGATTCAGGTATGATCATAATTAGTGTTGGTCGAATAGCTCACTATTCGATTCGACAGCTATTCGGCCGAATATAGCAAAAAAATTCAGGTGGTCGAACATCGAATTCGAATCCCATTAAGGTCAATGGGAGAAAAATTCGGGTTTGTTTCAGCAC